>NC_030686.2:202500-344940 GCF_000004195.4 Xenopus tropicalis
TCAGATTTCATTCAGTGACTTCACATTTTTTGTTCTGAGATAGAGAGTAACGGTGGGAAATAGGAAATTTACACTACTTTACCATTTGGGGTTTTCATTCTTTATTATTTGCGGTTTTTGAGTTATTTAGCTTTATATTCAGCAGCTCTCCAGTTTGGAATTTTAGCAGCTATTTGGCTGCTAGGGTCCAAATTACCTTAGCAACCAGGCAGTAATTTAAATCAGGAGCTGGAATGCAAATAGGAGAAGGCTTTGATATAAAAATGAGCAATACAAAGTATCACAATTGTAGCCTTATAGAGCATTCGAGGGGCGGTGCTGTACTGCGCCAGCAGGGCTTGGGGGGGCATTTAGGGTGCATGATGTAAAGGCTCATGAAGGTGAGGGGTTCCTTTTGGGGTAGAAATGAGGAGGCAGCATAACATACAGGGTGCATTTGGGTCGGGGTGCAGTAAAACTGGCCCATGTTGGTAGATTTGGGTTTTTCCCAGGGCAAAACTTCAGCAATCTCACTTGTTATTATTAGGGATAAGTAGTAGGGGTGACCCTGGTACCCCACAAATCTACTCAGGGTTTCACCACGGTTCTGAGACATCAGGGTCAAAGGGGAGGGCCAGAACTACTTGTTTCTAGTCCAATCAGGGTTGTTCCTGGTACTGGGTCTCGGTGCCAATAAAGAAGTCCTCTAGGATGTTCTGTAGATATTCAAAGGTGGGGCGCTTGTGGGGGTCCTGCTGCCAGCACTGGAGCATAATCCCATAGAGTTCTGTTGGGCAGGTACCGGGGCACGGCATTCGATACCCACGCTCCAGGGCCGCCATCACCTCTGAGTTGGACATACCTGCAATCATAACGTTCAATCCATCATTATCTGTATAAAAGGGTCACCCCAAGTCCCCCCAAAATTGTCTGTCCCCCTGAAATGACTACTTAAGGCAGGTGAGCAGAAGGGAGTCTTTATATAATGTGAAATAATAAGTGAGAACTGTCACATTTACTAATCTGTGTAAATACACATGTGGGGTACAGGGCAAAAGCTGCCCAATCGTAATCAGCCCCATCCCTGCTTGCCTGCACCCCTACTCACAACCATGCCTGTACCCCTACCCACCCCTGCCTGCCTGCACCCCTACTCACAACCATGCCTGTACCCCTACCCACACCCCTACCCACCCCTGCCTGCCTGCACCCCTACTCACAACCATGCCTGTACCCCTACCCACCCCTGCCTGCCTGCACCCCTACTCACAACCATGCCTGTACCCCTACCCACCCCTGCCTGCCTGCACCCCTACTCACAACCATGCCTGTACCCCTACCCACACCCCTACCCACCCCTGCCTGCCTGCACCCCTACTCACAACCATGCCTGTACCCCTACCCACCCCTGCCTGCCTGCACCCCTACTCACAACCATGCCTGTACCCCTACCCACCCCTGCCTGCCTGCACCCCTACTCACAACCATGCCTGTACCCCTACCCACCCCTGCCTGCCTGCACCCCTACTCACAACCATGCCTGTACCCCTACCCACCCCTGCCTGCACAATTACCCACACCCCTAGCCGCACCCCTGCACCTGGACAATAAAACCCTCTCTACACACATGGCCCCATTGCTCCAGCGCCCGGAGCCCCTCTCATCCATTGCCCACATGCCCCACACTGAGGGAACCTGTCCCTGTGCTGATGGGGCCCAGTTCTGCTCCATATTCCAATATCCCAATCCTGATTGTAGCACACAATGTTATTGCCCCACTGTACACGCCCCAGGGGCAGTTTAATCAGGAGACCACTGACCATGCCTTTATATGAATATGGGGGCCCCTCTCAAGGCGTGAGATTAATATAGCAACGCTGCTCTCACCTGGATACGGGCTCCTCCCGTATGTCATTATCTCACTTAGCAACACCCCAAACGACCAGATGTCCGACTTGATAGTGAAAGAGCCATAATTGGCCGCTTCTGGGGAGGTCCACTTGATGGGGAATTTGGAACCTTGTGAGCAAAAAGATGTTATTAAAAAGGTCACTTGGGGTGTAGGGGGGTCCCATCTAAACAGATTGGGTGGCTTGGAGGGGGGGCAGAGTAAAGTGTTAGTAAGTAGGGATAAGGTGTAGGTAAGTAGGGATAAGGTGTAGGTAAGTTGGGATAAGGTGTAGGTAAGTATAGATAAGGTGTAGGTAAGTATAGATAAGGTGTAGGTAAGTAGGGATAAGGTGTAGGTAAGTAGGGATAAGGTGTAGGTAAGTAGGGATAAGGTGTAGGTAAGTTGGGATAAGGTGTAGGTAAGTAGGGATAAGGTGTAGGTAAGTAGGGATAAGGTGTTAGTAAGTACAGATAAGGTGTAGGTAAGTAGGGATAAGGTGTAGGTAAGTAGGGATAAGGTGTTAGTAAGTACGGATAAGGTGTAGGTAAGTAGGGATAAGGTGTAGGTAAGTAGGGATATGGTGTTAGTAAGTACAGATAAGGTGTAGGTAAGTAGGGAAAGGTGTTAGTAAGTACAGATAAGGTGTTAGTAAGTACAGATAAGGTGTAGGTAAGTAGGGATAAGGTATAGGTAAGTAGGGATAAGGTGTAGGTAAGTACGGATAAGGTGTAGGTAAGTAGGGATAAGGTGTAGGTAAGTAGCACATGTTGCATGCAGGGGGCCATGGAACGCTGCTGTTCTGCCCCAGGAAACACGGTATCCCAGGCAATCTGCCCCAGGAAACACGGTATCCCAGGCAATCTGCCCCAGGAAACACGGTATCCCAGGCAATCTGCCCCAGGAAACACGGTATCCCAGACAATCTGCCCCAGGAAACACGGTATCCCAGGCAATCTGCCCCAGGAAACACGGTATCCCAGGCAATCTGCCCCAGGAAACACGGTATCCCAGGCAATCTGCCCCAGGAAACACGGTATCCCAGACAATCTGCCCCAGGAAACAAGGTATCCCAGACAATCTGCCCCAGGAAACAAGGTATCCCAGACAATCTGCCCCAGGAAACACGGTATCCCAGGCAATCTGCCCCAGGAAACACGGTATCCCAGGCAATCTGCCCCAGGAAACACGGTATCCCAGGCAATCTGCCCCAGGAAACACGGTATCCCAGACAATCTGCCCCAGGAAACAAGGTATCCCAGGCAATCTGCCCCAGGAAACACGGTATCCCAGGCAATCTGCCCCAGGAAACACGGTATCCCAGGCAATCTGCCCCAGGAAACACGGTATCCCAGGCAATCTGCCCCAGGAAACACGGTATCCCAGGCAATCTGCCCCAGGAAACACGGTATCCCAGGCAATCTGCCCCAGGAAACACGGTATCCCAGGCAATCTGCCCCAGGAAACACGGTATCCCAGACAATCTGCCCCAGGAAACACGGTATCCAGCAATCTGCCCAGGAACACGGTATCCAGGAATCTGCCCCAGGAAACACGGTATCCCAGGCAATCTGCCCCAGGAAACACGGTATCCCAGGCAATCTGCCCCAGGAAACACAGTATCCCAGGCAATCTGCCCCAGGAAACACGGTATCCCAGGCAATCTGCCCCAGGAACCACGGTATCCCAGACAATCTGCCCCAGGAACCACGGTATCCCAGACAATCTGCCCCAGGAAACACGGTATCCCAGGCAATCTGCCCCAGGAAACACGGTATCCCAGACAATCTGCCCCAGGAAACAGGATATCCCAGGCAATCTGCCCCAGGAAACACGGTATCCCAGGCAATCTGCCCCAGGAAACACGGTATCCCAGGCAATCTGCCCCAGGAACCACGGTATCCCAGGCAATCTGCCCCAGGAAACACGGTATCCCAGGCAATCTGCCCCAGGAAACACGGTATCCCAGGCAATATCTGCCCCAGGAAACACGGTATCCCAGGCAATCTGCCCCAGGAAACACGGTATCCCAGGCAATATCTGCCCCAGGAAACACGGTATCCCAGGCAATCTGCCCCAGGAAACACGGTATCCCAGGCAATATCTGCCCAATCACTCACCTTCCCTGGCAGTGTACTCGCTGTCCTCTATCACTCGCGCCAGCCCAAAGTCGGCTATTTTGCACAGTAACGTTTCCGATACCAGGCAGTTTGCCGCCCGTAGGTCGCGGTGAATATAATTCCTTTGCTCAATAAACCACATTCCTTCCGCAATCTGATGGGAAACAGAACTGGATCAGTAATATCAGAAGTGCCAATAAGGGCAGATCCCGGGCACTGGTTTAAACTGGCACCAACCTGGCACAATATTAGTACCAGAGATTGCAGCAGAGCTAACCTGCGCTCTACATGATGGGGGCACCGGATACCCTGGGCTGTACATGATGGGGGCACCGGATACCCTGGGCTGTACATGATGGGGGCACCGGATACCCTGGGCTGTACATGATGGGGGCACCGGATAACCTGGGCTGTACATGATGGGGGCGCCGGATACCCTGGGCTGTACATGATGGGGGCGCCGGATACCCTGGGCTGTACATGATGGGGGCGCCGGATACCCTGGGCTGTACATGATGGGGGCACCGGATACCTTGGGCTCTACATGATGGGGGCACCAGATACCCTGGGCTGTACATGATGGGGGCACCAGATACCCTGGGCTGTACATGATGGGGGCACCAGATACCCTGGGCTGTACATGATGGGGGCACCAGATAACCTGGGCTGTACATGATGGGGGCACCAGATACCCTGGGCTGTACATGATGGGGGCACCAGATACCTTGGGCTCTACATGATGGGGGCACCAGATACCCTGGGCTCTGCATGATGGGGCACCGGATACCCTGGGCTCTACATGATGGGGGCACCAGATACCCTGGGCTGTACATGATGGGGGCACCAGATACCCTGGGCTGTACATGATGGGGGCACCAGATACCCTGGGCTGTACATGATGGGGGCACCAGATACCCTGGGCTATACATGATGGGGGCACCAGATACCCTGGGCTGTCCATGATGGGGGCACCAGATACCTTGGGCTCTACATGATGGGGGCACCAGATACCCTGGGCTCTGCATGATGGGGCACCGGATACCCTGGGCTCTACATGATGGGGGCACCAGATACCCTGGGCTCTGCATGATGGGGGCACCAGATACCCTGGGCTGTACATGATGGGGGCACCAGATACCCTGGACTCTACATGATGGCACCAGATACCCTGGGCTGTACATGATGGGGGCACCAGATACCCTGGGCTGTACATGATGGGGCACCAGATACCCTGGGCTCTACATGATGGGGGCACCAGATACCCTGGGCTCTACATGATGGGGGCACCAGATACCCTGGGCTCTACATGATGGGGGCACCAGATACCCTGGGCTCTACATGATGGGGGCACCAGATACCCTGGGCTCTGCATGATGGGGGCACCAGATACCCTGGGCTCTGCATGATGGGGGCACCAGATACCCTGGGCTCTGCATGATGGGGGCACCAGATACCCTGGGCTCTGCATGATGGGGGCACCAGATACCCTGGGCTCTGCATGATGGGGGCACCAGATACCCTGGGCTCTGCATGATGGGGCACCAGATACCCTGGGCTCTGCATGATGGGGGCACCAGATACCCTGGGCTGTACATGATGGGGGCACCAGATAACCTGGGCTCTACATGATGGGGGCACCAGATACCCTGGGCTGTACATGATGGGGACACCAGATACCCTGGGCTCTGCATGATGGGAGCACCAGATACCCTGGGCTCTACATGATGGGGGCACCAGATACCCTGGGCTCTGCATGATGGGGGCACCAGATACCCTGGGCTCTGCATGATGGGGGCACCAGATACCCTGGGCTCTACATGATGGGGGCACCAGATACCCTGGGCTCTGCATGATGGGGGCACCAGATAGCCTGGGCTCTACATGATGGGGGCACCAGATACCCTGGGCTCTGCATGATGGGGGCACCAGATACCCTGGGCTCTGCATGATGGGGGCACCAGATACCCTGGGCTCTGCATGATGGGGGCACCAGATAGCCTGGGCTCTGCATGATGGGGGCACCAGATAACCTCTGTTCAATAGACAGGGTGAAGCAGAAATGGGCACCCTAGACAACCAGGACAACCCTCTCGCCTCCTCCCACCCCACTCCTATGTGAACTCCTTGATGGGGTCCTATGTCTTATGGCACCTATGCCCGCCATTGGGTCAAGCAATCAAATTAGCCCAATATTGCCCACTTTTAGGTGGGCATATCGGGAGAACAGCCACTCGTTTAGCGACCTTGCCAAATCTTCCCATGTAGCCACCTGTAGAGCATACTAAGTACATGTATGAAACCCTTCCTTTCAGCACACAACACGGATGTACCACATGGAGGCAAAGCCCACATAGAGCGATGGTGTGAGGGGGCCTCACCTGGGCACAGAAGTCAATGAGCTGAGTGACCGGCTGCCTGGAACCTTCTGGGCTCTTCAGGAAATCTAGGAGGCTCCCCTTGTGCATATACTCAGTAACGATATATATTGGTTCCCCCTGAGTCACAACCGCGTGCAAGCGCACCAGCCGCTCGTGCTGCAAGCTCTTCATCAGATTGGCCTCTTCCAGGAAGGCCGCCGGGGACATGCTGCCCGCCTTCATAGTCTTCACCGCTACTTCTGTGTGTCCATTGTAGGTGGCTGGGGGTGGGAGAAGCACAAAAGTCACGGGGGACACGTGGGAAATAGAGGTCTGATAAAGGAACATGAGGCGAATAATGCGCAGGTAACAAGATAACAGCTCCCTGATACCTGCATTGCCCCACCTAGTGGTAGCTATAAGAGTAGCACTCAGTAGTAAGAAATCCAAGTCCAGCTTGGGACTCCCCCAGTTACATGGGAGTAGGAGAAACAATAGGTTAGCTGAAAGCAGTTCTAATGTGTAGCGCTGGCTGAAAGCTCAGACTCAGGCACACTTTACTGCTGCACTGCAAGTTGGAATGATATCCCCCCCCTCACCCCCAGCAGCCGATCAGCAGAACAATGGGAAGGGAGCAAGATAAATATCACTCAATAGTAAGAAATCCAAGTCTGGCTTGGGACTCCTCCAGTTACATGGGAGAAGGAGAAACAATAGGTTAGCTGAAAGCAGTTCTAATGTGTAGTGCTGGCTGAAAGCTCAGACTCAGGCACACTTTACTGCTGCACTGCAAGTTGGAGTGATATCCCCCCCCCTCACCCCCAGCAGCCGCTCAGCAGAACAATGGGAAGGGAGCAAGATAGCAGCTCCCAGTAGGTATCAGAATAGCACTCAATAGTAAGAAATCCAAGTCCGGCTTGGGACTCCTCCAGTTACATGGGAGTAGGAGAAACAATAGGTTAGCTGAAAGCAGTTCTAATGTGTAGCGCTGGATGAAAGCTCAGACTCAGGCACACTTTACTGCTGCGCTGCAAGTTGGAGTGATATCCCCCCCCCTCACCCCCAGCAGCCGATCAGCAGAACAATGGGAAGGGAGCAAGATAGCAGCTCCCAGTAGGTATCAGAATAGCACTTAATAGTAAGAAATCCAAGTCCGGCTTGGGACTCCTCCAGTTACATGGGAGTAGGAGAAACAATAGGTTAGCTGAAAGCAGTTCTAATGTGTAGCGCTGGATGAAAGCTCAGACTCAGGCACACTTTACTGCTGCGCTGCAAGTTGGAGTGATATCCCCCCCCCTCACCCCCAGCAGCCGATCAGCAGAACAATGGGAAGGGAGCAAGATAGCAGCTCCCAGTAGGTATCAGAATAGCACTTAATAGTAAGAAATCCAAGTCCGGCTTGGGACTCCTCCAGTTACATGGGAGTAGGAGGAACAATAGGTTAGCTGAAAGCAGTTCTAATGTGTAGCGCTGGCTGAAAGCACAAGGCACTGAGATGGCACCTACACACCAATATTACAGCTACAAATACATTTGTTGGTTGAAGAATAAAAGGTTAAATGGCAGAGGGAATTATTTGCTGTGTAACAGGGTCATTTAGAGATAAACAGCCCCATAAATATAATGGCAGGGTCCCTTTAATGCCCCACTGTATGAGACTTGTCCCTGCCGGATTAGATTGGGGAGGAGGTGGCACTTACAGCAGACTTTGCTCATACTTTTCTTTATGGTGTGGCACATACAACTGTGCGCCAGTTAGTGACTGTGGTGGTTTGAATGCCAGAAGGTAGGGGCAAAAGCAGAGGAAGGCAGGCATTGATTTGGCTTCAGAGGAGAAACCGGTATACAGTGTGGGGCAATTACCCAGCCAAACATCTCCAAACTGCCCCGTTCCAAGCTTTTTCTGCAGTGACAGCGACTCGCGCGGGATCTCCCAGGCATCCTTTTCCCACGGTTTCTCTGGGCGCAGAGTTTGGCACGGTACTGTCAGGCACTGGCACAAACCACTCATTTTACCTGCACAGAACGAGAGCAAATTGTAAGGAGATCTGGGAGCAGAACTTGTCTACAAACAGCAAAGGGGCAAAGACAATCCTGCACAACCCGCTTGTTGGACCCAGAAAGGTGGGACTAAGGAGTGAGTGCTGGGAAAAACAGACGGCCATCCCGTGGCATTGTATCAGAGGGCACATGGTGGGCAAAGGGTAGGTGGCCCTCAGTCAATAACCGGAAACACTTATAATGATAGAGCACCCAGAAACTCATAGAATGGAGACCTACAATGTGGCCCCGTTCCTGGGTTGTGATGGCTTTTGTATTTTCAATCTGGGGCCAAAGTCGTGGCATTGCGGCACCAGTGTGATGGCATTGGGCACCTGTGCCCACTGTGAGTGTAACCCAGCCCTAAATAAGCTTTTTAGCTGTGCATGAAAATGAGTTAGTAGCCTGTTGGTGGCCCACACCTTGGTAATGGCCCACACCTTGATAATGGCCCACACCTTGATAATGGCCCACACCTTGATAATGGCCCACACCTTGATAATGGCCCACACCTTGGTAATGGCCCACACCTTGATAATGGCCCCCACCTTGGTAATGGCCCACACCTTGGTAATGGCCCCCACCTTGATAATGGCCCACACCTTGATAATGGCCCACACCTTGGTAATGGCCCACACCTTGATAATGGCCCCCACCTTGGTAATGGCCCACACCTTGGTAATGGCCCCCACCTTGATAATGGCCCACACCTTGGTAATGGCCCCTACCTTGATAATGGCCCCCACCTTGATAATGGCCCACACCTTGGTAATGGCCCCCACCTTGATAATGGCGCACACCTTGGTAATGGCCCACACCTTGGTAATGGCCCACACCTTGGTAATGGCCCCCACCTTGATAATGGCCCACACCTTGGTAATGGCCCCTACCTTGATAATGGCCCCCACCTTGATAATGGCCCACACCTTGGTAATGGCCCCCACCTTGATAATGGCGCACACCTTGGTAATGGCCCACACCTTGATAATGGCCCACACCTTGATAATGGTCCCCACCTTGATAATGGCCCACACCTTGGTAATGGCCCCCACCTTGATAATGGCGCACACCTTGGTAATGGCCCACACCTTGATAATGGCCCCCACCTTGATAATGGCGCACACCTTGGTAATGGCCCCCACCTTGATAATGGCCCACACCTTGATAATGGCCCCCACCTTGATAATGGCCCACACCTTGATAATGGCGCACACCTTGGTAATGGCCCACACCTTGATAATGGCCCACACCTTGATAATGGCCCCCACCTTGATAATGGCCCACACCTTGGTAATGGCCCCCACCTTGATAATGGCGCACACCTTGGTAATGGCCCACACCTTGGTAATGGCCCACACCTTGATAATGGCCCCCACCTTGATAATGGCCCACACCTTGGTAATGGCCCCCACCTTGATAATGGCGCACACCTTGGTAATGGCCCACACCTTGATAATGGCCCACACCTTGATAATGGCCCCCACCTTGATAATGGCCCACACCTTGGTAATGGCCCACACCTTGGTAATGGCCCCTACCTTGATAATGGCCCCCACCTTGATAATGGCCCACACCTTGATAATGGCCCCCACCTTGGTAATGGGAGACCAGCTCTGGCAACGATGGAAACGTGATCCGCGTAGAAATGAAGAAGCCGCCATCTTCATGGGTGCGAATCTTGTAATGTCTCACCGTGTCCCCCGAGTCTCGCACCGAGAGGGAGAAGGAACCTAGACACACAGAGAGATTGTCAGACGGGGGGCAATTAAGATGCCAAAGGGAATATTGGATGGGCCCACTTGTCTCAGAACCATAATCCCTGTCTGTATGTATTTGCCCCATATTCACCCTTTGTTGTCTCACTGTCTCGGATCATAAATGCCCCGCAGGTATTGAGAGGAGACAGCAGCTGCCTTTCAGCTTCCTTCCGGCCCATGTCTTTAAAGTACCACCTAGGGCAAAAGAAGTAGAGGAAGTCATCTCCCAGAATGCAGTGTGCCAGGTAAATCTTATGCCCTTCAGATAAACATATCAGCAGGTAGAAGGCAATGTCAGGGGGTTATACTCATATATCATATACAGAACAGCCAGGCCCAGTATCTGTGTAGAAGAACCAGAGAGAGTTCATATATCATATACAGAACAGCCAGGCCCAGTATCTGTGTAGAATCAGTGAGAGTTCATATATCATATACAGAACAGCCAGGCCCAGTATCTGTGTAGAATCAGTGAAAGTTCATATATCATATACAGAACAGCCAGGCCCAGTATCTGTGTAGAAGAACCAGAGAGGGTTCATATATCATATACAAAACAGCCAGGCCCAGTATCTGTGTAGAATCAGTGAGAGTTCATATATCATATACAGAACAGCCAGGCCCAGTATCTGTGTAGAATCAGTGAGAGTTCATATATCATATACAGAACAGCCAGGCCCAGTATCTGTGTAGAATCAGTGAGAGTTCATATATCATATACAGAACAGCCAGGCCCAGTATCTGTGTAGAAGAACCAGAGAGGGTTCATATATCATATACAGAACAGCCAGGCCCAGTATCTGTGTAGAACCAGAGAGGGTTCATATATCATATACAGAACAGCCAGGCCCAGTATCTGTGTAGAAGAACCAGAGAGAGTTCATATATCATATACAGAACAGCCAGGCCCAGTATCTGTGTAGAAGAACCAGAGAGAGTTCATACATCATATACAGAACAGCCAGGCCCAGTATCTGTGTAGAATCAGTGAGAGTTCATATATCATATACAGAACAGCCAGGCCCAGTATCTGTGTAGAACCAGAGAGGGTTCATATATCATATACAGAACAGCCAGGCCCAGTATCTGTGTAGAAGAACCAGAGAGAGTTCATACATCATATACAGAACAGCCAGGCCCAGTATCTGTGTAGAATCAGTGAGAGTTCATATATCATATACAGAACAGCCAGGCCCAGTATCTGTGTAGAAGAACCAGAGAGGGTTCATATATCATATACAGAACAGCCAGGCCCAGTATCTGTGTAGAATCAGTGAGAGTTCATATATCATATACAGAACAGCCAGGCCCAGTATCTGTGTAGAATCAGTGAGAGTTCATATATCATATACAGAACAGCCAGGCCCAGTATCTGTGTAGAAGAACTAGAGAGGGTTCATATATCATATACAGAACAGCCAGGCCCAGTATCTGTGTAGAACCAGAGAGGGTTCATATATCATATACAGAACAGCCAGGCCCAGTATCTGTGTAGAAGAACCAGAGAGAGTTCATACATCATATACAGAACAGCCAGGCCCAGTATCTGTGTAGAACCAGAGAGAGTTCATACATCATATACAGAACAGCCAGGCCCAGTATCTGTGTAGAAGAACCAGAGAGAGTTCATACATCATATACAGAACAGCCAGGCCCAGTATCTGTGTAGAACCAGAGAGAGTTCATATATCATATACAGAACAGCCAGGCCCAGTATCTGTGTAGAAGAACCAGAGAGAGTTCATATATCATATACAGAACAGCCAGGCCCAGTATCTGTGTAGAAGAACCAGAGAGAGTTCATACATCATATACAGAACAACCAGGCCCAGTATCCGTGTAGAACCAGAGAGAGTTCATATATCATATACAGAACAGCCAGGCCCAGTATCTGTGTAGAACCAGAGAGAGTTCATATATCATATACAGAACAGCCAGGCCCAGTATCTGTGTAGAAGAACCAGAGAGGGTTCATATATCATATACAGAACAGCCAGGCCCAGTATCTGTGTAGAACCAGAGAGGGTTCATATATCATATACAGAACAGCCAGGCCCAGTATTTGTGTAGAAGAACCAGAGAGAGTTCATATATCATATACAGAACAACCAGGCCCAGTATCTGTGTAGAACCAGAGAGAGTTCATATATCATATACAGAACAGCCAGGCCCAGTATCTGTGTAGAAGAACCAGAGAGAGTTCATATATCATATACAGAACAGCCAGGCCCAGTATCCGTGTAGAAGAACCAGAGAGGGTTCATATATCATATACAGAACAGCCAGGCCCAGTATCTGTGTAGAAGAACCAGAGAGAGTTCATATATCATATACAGAACAGCCAGGCCCAGTATCTGTGTAGAAGAACCAGAGAGAGTTCATATATCATATACAGAACAGCCAGGCCCAGTATCTGTGTAGAAGAACCAGAGAGAGTTCATATATCATATACAGAACAGCCAGGCCCAGTATCTGTGTAGAAGAACCAGAGAGAGTTCATATATCATATACAGAACAGCCAGGCCCAGTATCTGTGTAGAAGAACCAGAGAGAGTTCATATATCATATACAGAACAGCCAGGCCCAGTATCTGTGTAGAAGAACCAGAGAGAGTTCATACATCATATACAGAACAACCAGGCCCAGTATCCGTGTAGAACCAGAGAGAGTTCATATATCATATACAGAACAGCCAGGCCCAGTATCTGTGTAGAACCAGAGAGAGTTCATATATCATATACAGAACAGCCAGGCCCAGTATCTGTGTAGAACCAGAGAGAGTTCATATATCATATACAGAACAGCCAGGCCCAGTATCTGTGTAGAAGAACCAGAGAGGGTTCATATATCATATACAGAACAGCCAGGCCCAGTATCTGTGTAGAACCAGAGAGGGTTCATATATCATATACAGAACAGCCAGGCCCAGTATTTGTGTAGAAGAACCAGAGAGAGTTCATATATCATATACAGAACAGCCAGGCCCAGTATCTGTGTAGAAGAACCAGAGAGGGTTCATACATCATATACAGAACAACCAGGCCCAGTATCTGTGTAGAACCAGAGAGAGTTCATATATCATATACAGAACAGCCAGGCCCAGTATCTGTGTAGAAGAACCAGAGAGAGTTCATATATCATATACAGAACAGCCAGGCCCAGTATCCGTGTAGAAGAACCAGAGAGGGTTCATATATCATATACAGAACAGCCAGGCCCAGTATCTGTGTAGAAGAACCAGAGAGAGTTCATATATCATATACAGAACAGCCAGGCCCAGTATCTGTGTAGAAGAACCAGAGAGAGTTCATATATCATATACAGAACAGCCAGGCCCAGTATCTGTGTAGAAGAACCAGAGAGAGTTCATATATCATATACAGAACAGCCAGGCCCAGTATCTGTGTAGAAGAACCAGAGAGAGTTCATATATCATATACAGAACAGCCAGGCCCAGTATCTGTGTAGAAGAACCAGAGAGAGTTCATATATCATATACAGAACAGCCAGGCCCAGTATCTGTGTAGAACCAGAGAGAGTTCATATATCATATACAGAACAGCCAGGCCCAGTATCTGTGTAGAAGAACCAGAGAGAGTTCATATATCATATACAGAACAGCCAGGCCCAGTATCCGTGTAGAAGAACCAGAGAAACTTCATACTCACTCTTTGGATTCCAGCGAATCGACACGCGCTACGTAGTTACTAGGAACAAAGCCTTCTTCTCTGGTGGAAATCAGATACGCTTCCCACCACTCCCCCGACCTGTGTGGGGGCAAAGGAATCTGTGAGGGTCCCCCTTATAGAATAAGGTACAGTTGGGAAGCACGAGACACATTTCACTCCTTTGGACACAATGTGGCAGCTAAACACTCAGTGGGACATCCCCACACGATCCCTGGGTCACATTTCTGCTTGAGACAGATAGGAAGTCACGTAGGACAGTGTAGCCACATGGCGCCATCTTGTTCATAGATAAAGAGAAGATGAATATTCATTGGACTTACTCTTTCTTTAGCAGGAGATGGTCGCCTTTTCTAAATGTCAGATCTCCAGGGTGGACTCCATCATAGTCATACAAAGCCAGCAGGACCACTTCTTCTTGCCCTAAGGGAGACCAGCAGAGACATGTTAGTGTGAAGTTTAACATCTCCTTAACGACCATTCTCAGCTATAGTGAATTTATAATTAAGGGTTCACATCCGAAATGCGTCAGGCTTTCTATATCGTAGTGACCCTTTTCCCCTTCTACTGTGTTGCGGTAGTCTTCGCAGTGTTGAATTGTCAGGCCCCATCTCCTAAATTCTCTTCCCCAGTCTATGAGAGGCATTAAGAAGGGGGTGCATTTGTGCAGACTGTGGTGTAACTACATATACAGTAGACCCTTCGGTCATGGGGGCGGGGCACAGGAAGCAGGTGGGCCTGGACCACGGGGTCTGCTGTACCTTCGTCCCCCCCCAGCCCCTTTCCTACATTAAATATAGTGGCACAGCCGGGGCCAGTAGGTGCAGTGCAGTGGGGGCCAGGAGAGGGGGCACAGCCAGGGTCAGGAGGGGGGGCGCAGCCGGGGCTAGAAGGTGCAGCACAGCCAGGGTCAGGAGGGGGGTCGCAGCCAGGGTCAGGAAGGGGGGCACAGCCGGGGCCAGGAGGTGCAGCGCAGCCAGGGTCAGGAGAGGGGGCGCAGCCGGGGCCAGGAGGTGCAGCACAGCCAGGGTCAGGAGGGGGGGCGCAGCCAGGGTCAGGAAGGGGGGTACAGCCGGGGTCAGGAGGTGCAACGCAGCCAGGGTCAGGAGGGGGGGCGCAGCCAGGGCCAGGAGGTGCAGTGCAGCCAGGGTCAGGAGGGGGGGCGCAGCCGGGGCCAGGAGGTGCAGCACAGCCAGGGTCAGGAGGGGGGGCGCAGCCAGGGTCAGGAGGGGGGGGGGGCGGGGGAGGAGAGACTGGTCGCACCAGGACCTCTCAAAATAATTTTCTGCAGGGGGGCCACGAGCAACCAAGTTACACTGTTGTGTGCAGGGATCCTTCACTTTTTCACAACTTTATAGCGGATTTATAAGCCTAAATAGCAGCCAATATTGCCTGGTCGCCCAACCAGAATCTGACTGCAATATTTCCCACCTCATTGGAGGTTTTGCTTTATTTTGTATTTCTTTTTATTGATATTCAAGCTATAATAGGAAAAAGAAGATATAAAGAGAATATAATACTATTGGGCTGAATATGAATAGAAACAGGTAAAAGGTAAAGAGAATAGAATAAACTGTGACAAACCAATGTATATAAACTATACCAATGGCGTCTTCTACCCGGCAACATTGTCGGACGTGGGAACTGAACGTGGGAACTGAAGTAGCCAAAATCACAGCCCGTCAATTCAATCGAGGGAACTGAAGTAGCCAAACTCACAGCCCGACAATTCAATCGAGGGAACTGAAGTAGCCAAACTCACAGCCCGACAATTCAATCGTGGGAACTGAAGTAGCCAAACTCACAGCCCGACAATTCAATCGTGGGAACTGAAGTAGCCAAACTCACAGCCCGACAATTCAATCGAGGGAACTGAAGTAGCCAAACTCACAGCCCGACAATTCAATCGTGGGAACTGAAGTAGCCAAACTCACAGCCCGACAATTCAATCGTGGGAACTGAAGTAGCCAAACTCACAGCCCGACAATTCAATCGTGGGAACTGAAGTAGCCAAACTCACAGCCCGACAATTCAATCGAGGGAACTGAAGTAGCCAAACTCACAGCCCGACAATTCAATCGTGGGAACTGAAGTAGCCAAACTCACAGCCCGACAATTCAATCGAGGGAACTGAAGTAGCCAAACTCACAGCCCAACAATTCAATCGAGGGAACTGAAGTAGCCAAACTCACAGCCCGACAATTCAATCGAGGGAACTGAAGTAGCCAAACTCACAGCCCGACAATTCAATCGAGGGAACTGAAGTAGCCAAATTCACAGCCCGACAATTCAATCGAGGGAACTGAAGTAGCCAAACTCACAGCCCGACAATTCAATCGAGGGAACTGAAGTAGCCAAATTCACAGCCCGACAATTCAATCGAGGGAACTGAAGTAGCCAAACTCACAGCCCGACAATTCAATCGAGGGAACTGAAGTAGCCAAATTCACAGCCCGACAATTCAATCGAGGGAACTGAAGTAGCCAAACTCACAGCCCGACAATTCAATCGAGGGAACTGAAGTAGCCAAATTCACAGCCCGACAATTCAATCGAGGGAACTGAAGTAGCCAAACTCACAGCCCGACAATTCAATCGTGGGAACTGAAGTAGCCAAACTCACAGCCCGACAATTCAATCGAGGGAACTGAAGTAGCCAAACTCACAGCCCGACAATTCAATCGAGGGAACTGATGTAGCCAAATTCACAGCCCGACAATTCAATCGAGGGAACTGAAGTAGCCAAACTCACAGCCCGACAATTCAATCGAGGGAACTGAAGTAGCCAAACTCACAGCCCGACAATACAACTTACAACTGATAAAGTTACAAACAAACGAGCAGCAACAACGAGACCAAGCTAAAATGGCAGCTGCTATTTTAAACAAACAGAGGGAGCTTCTACGGCTGTTACTCTGGTCTGGTAATGCTTTCTGCAGAATAAATATAGGGCTCTAGGTGGCACTAATGTGGTGAAACTATTGCCAGTAACTTGCCCAAATGCCTTTCCTCCTGCTTTAAATGCTTCTATCACTTCTATAGAGGTGAACCAAGCAATCAAAAAAATAAACATTTACAAACAAGTGGCCCGGATGGATTGTCTGGTAAATTTGATAAAGTTCAGCCAGATGGCATCATTTCTGTTTTGGTAGATTTATTAAATCAATCTATAATCATTATAATAATCGTTATCTATCTATAATGGAGAAATGTCTTTACCCTCTAGTCAGTTATCACTCATTAAAGTAATTCCCAAACATGGGAAAGACCTCCCTTCTCCCATATCTCTTTGCCCTGTAACTTTAATTAACTGTGATATAAGATTGTTCTGAAGATATTGCTAAATCCTCTCTGCAATATAATCCCAAAATGACTTTCTACTGAACAAACTGGTTTAGTTAAAGGTGGATCTGCTGCTAGAAACTTTCATGAAAATAATATTCCATGTACCTTTATATTTACTGATGCTCAAAAGGCATTTGATAATGTATGCTAATCCCATTTATTTCCAAATTTTCAAGCACCCTAAAATTTAAAGAGACATTCATTTCCATGAATCCTTTCACCCTTTCCCAAATAGGAAATGCTCCGGCGGCCACTTTAAGAGCATTGGCACTCATTCTTGGAAAAGAAATGTGTTTAAGTTTCGCTTGAAACAGTGTGACATAGAAAACAATTATGGGATTAACTTCCCCTTTAAAATGTGTGAATGGGAAACAATGATGGATTAACTTCCCCTTGAAAATGTGTCAAGGACAGGCTGTCACTGACTATTTCCCTACTCCCCTAAGCCTCCATAGGACTCAATAATTCTCGGCAGCTTAAACGTGACGTGCTTTTTGACAGTCACATAAAGTTTTAAATAAATTATAGAAATTTTTGGAGAAATTACTCAGAACTACCTGAATTTTTCTAGGAAAAAAAACAAACAAACAATCGTATACATAAAAACACTAAACAAATTTGAACATTTCTCCAAAAAAACCCTAGGGGTCTATGGAGGTCGTTTACTAACCATCGGATTTATTTATTTTTTTTCGATTTGGATTTTTAGCTCTAAAAAAAAAAAAAAAACTTTTTTGAGATTTCCAAAATGGCAAAAGGGCTAAAAATCCAAATCGGACAATTCGCCAGGAAACCTCGCCGAGATCACGTACACGTCAATGGCAGATGTCTCTTTGCATGGAAAGTCCTTCTTTTGACTCCAAACTTTAGAGTTCTCCTCACGCTGACTTTCCTATCTGATTTTTCGAATTCGAGGAAATGACTTTAGTCGAGTTTGAAAAAAAAAAGTGAAATGATAGAGTTCTAGTAAATGTGCCCTTAGGTGGATAAATGGATAAATCTACCTTAAATCACCTGTAATTCTTCTGGGGTTATCTATCTAATGAAATGCCCCTATGCTCTGGCCGTTACCATCGCATTTTTTAAGTCCAAACCCACAGTGAGCCAATCAGATACCAGGTTATAGATAAAGGTGAGTGTTTGAGACGCGGTGCTAAGCGGTTATGAAATGGATTCGTGTATTGGGCACAGTCAGTCCAGGGGGTTTAACCTTGATTATTCTCCAATGTCATATTTTTAGATTATATGTTGTTCTTTGGCATGGATTCGCCGCACGTCCAAAAATTGTCGCCAGCGTCAAAATAATAGCCGCTGGCGACAAAATAATAGCCGCACGACAAAATAATAGCCGCGGGCGACAAAATAATAGCCGCGCGACAAAATAATAACCGAGGGCGACAAAATAATAGCCACGGGCGACAAAATAATAGCCGCGGGTGACAAAATAATAGCCGCGGGTGACAAAATAATAGCCGCGGGTGACAATTTTTTTTGCCGCACGACATTGTCACTGTTTTGCGAATCTTTTGAAAGATTTGCAAATTTTTCAGCGAAGCGAAACGGAACAGATTCGCTCATCACTATTCTTTGGATTTTGTGCTTCTTGTGTAATAATACTCTTCTATTTCATTTTTTTTCTTGCAGCTCCAGACCTTGGGATGACTGGGGTTTCAGTTATAGACACCCCACCCAAGAGCAGATCCGCTTTAGCTATGGAATATACGGAAGGAATCACAACAGTGGACACTGACACAATACCTGGATGAATCACTTGTGAAGATGTCAATTTTATTATATCAATGGTATTTTCAATGGGAATTTTTTGTAAATAAGATTATTGAATAGCTTGGATGGAGCTGATATCTATTGTTTCACAGAGCACTATGGGAGAAAATGTAGTGAAAAAATGGGGGGAGTATGTTTGTCCTTCCCCCTAGCGAGTATGTTACACAAGTCAGTAGGCTTGATAAGGGTGGTTAGCCCAAACGCTGCCTAGTCTTTAGTCACCATTTTCACCATTTCAGGGTGCTGCACCGTATTGTGAATTATCGATTGCCCCTGGCGCCCGGCGCTACACAAACCTGATATAGTGAAAAGCAACTTTCTTTGAACTTTGTCCATAAACCATGGAAGGAACTAGATTTGGAGATGAAGCCAAACCCGCTATACAGAGATATTATCATTGCATGGAAATGATTATATAAACGTTATAATGCCCTTTATTTATAAACCCCATTGCCCCTTTACCCCGATACAAACCAACTCAGAACTTACTGTTTCATAGGATTCCCATGTCCACGTGGAAAACATAAGGTATAAAGTTCATGGAACAGGTTGTTGGTGCAAATATCTCTTATTCCCTGAGTAATGTTGATATATGATCCCACCATCAACGTAAATATCACTATAAGGCAACACCAGAGCCCGTAGAACAATCCGTAGAACAATCTGCTGTTTTAAACATTTTGGATACATTTATGATGAATGTGAGGAATTTATTAAAGGAGAAGGAAAAGTAAAAACTCAGTAGCTTTATCAGAAAGGTCTATGTTATTACAGCCATAAGCACTCACAGCTGCACTATCCTCTATCAACAGAAACACAGGATTTATTGTCTCCTTTTCTGTAAACATGTTCTTCTGTTTCAGACTTCCTGCTTTCAGAAATATCCTTCATTCCCGGGGCCAGAATCTGTGCAGCTCTCTCCTCTCTCCCTTCTCCTGCTCCCCTCTCCCATAAGGACTCATAAGAATTCACTCCCCCTCCCAACTCTGTATAATCTGAGCTACAAGCAGCCAGAGCTGCAGCAGGAAGCTACTGAGACCGAGCTAAAATGGTAGCTGCTATGTTAAACAAACAGAGGGAGCCCCTAGGGTAAAGCTTTCTGCAGAATCAATATAGGGTTCTATGGGGCACTAATGTGGCAAATCTATTGGCAGTAACTTGCCCAAATGCCTTTCCTTCTCCTTTAAGTAATTTATGGCTATAAACGTAACGCCCCTAGCTGTTTACTGGAAAAAGAAGCCCAAAATGGTCTCCCTAAATACAACTATTGTACCCAAAAGCTTATTATAACTTAATAAATTCTGGAAATTGGAGAGAGCGACATTTTTGTTTTATACATTTTGCTTATAAAACTTATAGTTTAGCTAAAAATCTTAGTCCTAATGGAGCCTTTTGTCCAAAATGCCGAATCCCTGAAGCAACTTCTTCCCAGATTTCCCAGAGACTATTTCCCTACAACAACTCCTCTGTGGGGAACATTATTAACATTATTAAGGTTTTTTGGGAAGTTAACCCTATCATTGTTTTCTATTTCACACATTTTCAAGGGGAACTTAATCCTATCATTGTTTTTTATTTCACACATTTTCAAGGGGAAGTTAACCCTATCATTGTTTTTTATTTCACACAGTTTCAAGGGGAAGTTAACCCTATCATTGTTTTTTATTTCACACATTTTCAAGGGGAAGTTAACCCTATCATTGTTTTCTATTTCACACATTTTCAAGGGGAACTTAATCCTATCATTGTTTTTTATTTCACACATTTTCAAGGGGAAGTTAACCCTATCATTGTTTTTTATTTCACACATTTTCAAGGGGAAGTTAACCCTATCATTGTTTTTTATTTCACACATTTTCAAGGGGAAGTTAATCCTATCATTGTTTTTTATTTCACACATTTTCAAGGGGAAGTTAACCCTATCATTGTTGAAATGGCAATATATTATCGAAAATTTCATACAACTTTCAAAAAAATTATCCGATTTTTAGAGAGAAAAAACGGTTGAATATTTCGCATAAATATAGTACAAAATTAGAAACTTTCGTAGAGTCAACGGACAAATTATTGTGACTATTAATAAATACATCATTGATCAAATTTTAGTAATCGTGAGTTTACGCGAGTTTCTAAAAACTGCCCCATAATATCTTTTTGAAAGCAAATGCACAGATATGTTTCTGGAGCCATTAGCAAATCCATTAAATTCTTAGGGAAAAAAGAAAATCCAAATAAATTCCTCCAACAGCTTTTGGCAGGAGTGAGACGGTCAATTTGCAAACACTGAATTAACCCCTTATTCCCCACTTATTTCTATGATAACATGTGCCCTATAGGAAGTGTTCCATTCAGATACAGAGATAATCAGTGATACATTTAGAAATGATGATATGATCGGAATGATAGAGAAAGCAGAAGAAAGCAGAGAAAGGAGGAAGCAGCAGCTTGAGAAACACTGATGTCAAGTAACGGAACTGCCAGAACCGCCACTTCCTGCAGCCTCACTGGGTCAGTACCAACAGATATGGGGGATGAGCCCCCACAGTCACTATCAGCGTCCGCAATGTACCTGCCCCCCAGCAGGTACATCTATACCGTACCCTGTGCTGCCAGCCCAGTGCCCTGATTTACCCTCTATGTCAGTGGTTCTCAACCTGTGGGTCGTGGCCCTTTCACAGGGGTCGCCTAAGACCATCAGAAAACACATATTTCCTATGGTCTTGGGAATAATTTTATAGGTGGGGGTCACCACCTCATGAGTAACTGTATTAAAGGGTTGCGGCATTAGGAAGGTTGAGAACCACTGGTCTATGTTATACCCTATAAGGGTTGGGAAAATACAACTTTATTTCATTATAATACATAAAATACCCCTCAGTGACTGCTAATATCCTTATCATTTACAGTAGGGGGTACAATATCCCTTATAATACATGAGTGATACTCAGAGTTCCCTGTATAACTCAGCCTGCAGCCTTGTGCCTTTATATGGGCACAGAACCCCTCAGTGACTGCTAATATCCTTATCATTTACAGTAGGGGGTACATTATCCCTTATAATACATGAGTGATACTCAGAGTTCCCTGTATAACTCAGCCTGCAGCCTTGTGCCTTTATATGGGAGGCACAGAACCCCTCAGTGACTGCTAATATCCTTATCATTTACAGTAGGGGGTACATTATCCCTTATAATACATGAGTGATACTCAGAGTTCCCTGTATAACTCAGCCTGCAGCCTTGTGCCTTTATATGGGGGGCACAGAACCCCTCAGTGACTGCTAATATCCTTATCATTTACAGTAGGGGGTACATTATCCCTTATAATACATGAGTGATACTCAGAGTTCCCTGTATAACTCAGCCTGCAGCCTTGTGCCTTTATATGGGGGGCACAGAACCCCTCAGTGACTGCTAATATCCTTATCATTTACAGTAGGGGGTACAGTATCCCTATATCAACATTATTATTATTATAACCGGTCGGTTGGTAACTGTATGATATACAAATCAGCAGGTAGGTAGCGCTCCAACACCAGAAACCTACCTTCCTCCTTGGGGTGCTTAGATGATCTCTCAACTTTAGTCTTAAAAATAAGAAAAATACAAATATGACATAAGTTCCCACTGCACCTGCACGTGTGGTGATTTATTCCTGTAACAGCTGTTATATATACACTAGATATGTGGGAGACACTGAAACGCTTCCTCTGTAGCCCCCCAATGTCACCTTGCGCCTCAAACTTCTCATCTAATGGAACCACAGGAATTACCTCCCCACTGAATATATCAGGGGCCATTTTCATATAACCCCTCCCTATAACTCCTCCTATTGCTCCATATACCCCTCCCTATAACTCCTCCTATTGCTCCATATACCCCTCCCTATAACTCCTCCTATTGCTCCATATACCCCTCCCTATAACTCCTCCTAATGCTCCATATACCCCTCCCTATACCTCTTCCTATTAGTCCATATTCCCCTCCTTATACCTCCTCCTATTGCTCCATATACCCCTCCCTATAACTCCTCCTATTGCTCCATATACCCCTCCCTATACCTCCTCCTATTGCTCCATATACCCCTCCCTATAACTCCTCCTATTGCTCCATATACCCCTCCCTATAACTCCTCCTATTGCTCCATATACCCTCCCTATACCTCCTCCTATTGCTCCATATACCCCTCCCTATAACTCCTCCTATTGCTCCATACACCCCTCCCTATAACTCCTCCTATTGCTCCATATACCCCTCCCTATAACTCCTCTTATTGCTCCATATACCCCTCCCTATAACTCCTCCTATTGCTCCATATACCCCTCCCTATAACTCCCCCTATTGCTCCATATAACCCCTCCCTATAACTCCTCCTATTGCTCCATATAACCCCTCCCTATAACTCCTCCTATTGCTCCATATACCCCTCCCTATAACTCCTCCTATTGCTCCATATAACCCCTCCCTATAACTCCTCCTATTGCTTCATTTACCCCTCCCTATAACTCCTCCTATTGCTCCATATAACCCCTCCCTATAACTCCTCCTATTGCTCCATATACCCCTCCCTATAACTCCTCCTATTGCTCCATATACCCCTCCCTATAACTCCTCCTATTGCTCCATATACCCCTCCCTATAACTCCTCCTATTGCTCCATATACCCCTCCCTATAACTCCTCCTATTGCTCCATATACCTCTCCCTATAACTCCTCCTGTTGCTCCATATACCCCTCCCTATAACTCCTCCTATTGCTCCATATACCCCTCCCTATAACTCCTCCTATTGCTCCATATACCCCTCCCTATAACTCCTCCTATTGCTCCATATGCCCCTCCCTATAACTCCTCCTATTGCTCCTTATACCCCTCCCTATAACTCCTCCTATTGCTCCATATGCCCCTCCCTATAACTCTACCAATCAGACGGGAGAGGCTAGGGATTACACAGTACCATAACAGCTGTAGACGTTGGATCCTTGACATAATGGGCTTGGGGTTCGGTGCTTTCGGGAGGTCCCAGGCTTTTGCCAGACCCATGAGAATCCTTTGACTTGATGCAGCCCATTGTGGGGGTCACAGCACGGAACCGGCTGCTGAGTAACTGGAAGAAAATGTAAATATCTGGTTACTGGGGGCAGATGAACATGACGCCACGGAGAGACTACGGGGGGGGGGGGGAAGGGAATTGGGGAGCACCTACTTTTGTGGGGTCTGCGCTGTTTGTCACCTCTCGTGTCGTTCCTTCTGTTCTGCAGAACCCACAAAGGCCAAGCAAAGCCCCAGCGATGCCAAGTAACAGGTCGATGTGGTGCCACAGAGTGCGGGGCAGGGACGTCACATTGCTGGGGCCACAGAGAGAGAGACCGTCGCTACTGGGAAAGTGACCGACCAGAATAACACACTTCCTCCAAAAATGCAGAACTGCTCAGAGAAACAGCAGAGAAATAGTGTGATGGGAAAGGGCTGACAGTCGGGCAGAGTGACTGCCATGCAGGGGGCAGAATGGAAGGAAGTGAAGAAGCTATGGGGGTTGGGGCAGTAGAAGATCATTGCTGGGCAGACAGGGGGCGTTAGGGATACACTGAGGCCAGTTTAATGGCACTTGGGGTAATACAAGATCATTGCTGGACAGATGGGGAGGGGGCATAGTGATTTATTGGGGCCAGTTAAATGGCACTTGGGGCAGTAGAAGATCATTGTTGGGGCAGACAGGGGGCGTTAGGGATACACTGAGGCCAGTTTAATGGCACTTGGCGTAATACAAGATCATTGCTGGGCAGACGGGGGGGGGTTAGGGATTTATTGGGGCCAGTTAAATGGCACTTGGGGCAGTAGAAGATCATTGCTGGGGCAGACAGGGGGCGTTAGGGATACACTGAGGCCAGTTAGATGGCACTTGGGGAAGTAGAAGATCATTGCTGGGCAGACGGGGGGGAAGGGGTTAGGGATTTATTGGGGCCAGTTAAATGGCACTTGGGGCAGTAGATGATCAATGCTGGGCAGACAGGGGGAGTTAGGGATACACTGAGGCCAGTTAGATGGCACTTGGGGCAGCAGAAGATCAATGCTGGGCAGACAGGGGGCGTTAGGAATTTATTGGGGCCAGTTAGATGGCACTTGGGGCAGTAGAAGATCAATGCTGGGCAGACGGGGGCGTTAGGGATTTATTGGGGCCAGTTAGATGGCACTTGGGGCAGTAGAAGATCATTGCTGGGGCAGACAGGGGCAGGCCCGGATTTGTGGAGAGGCCACAAAGGCCCGGGCCTAGGGCGGCAGAAGTTTAGGGCCGCCCCGCCGCAAAAAAAAATGTAAATTTGGCTCCCATACGGAGCAGTCGGGACCTCTCCCCACTGCTCCGTATGGGCGTTTGAAGGAACGCATGCGCACTGATGGGGTCGCTTTCGCGCATGCGCACGGGGGCGCGCTTTTGCGCATGCGCACTGGGGGGGCCGCGCTTTTGCGCATGCGCACTGGGGGCCGCGCTTTCGCGCATGCGCACTGGGGGCGCTTTCGCGCATGCGCATGGGTGGGGAGGGGGCGACCGACAGGGGCGGCCTCGGGGCGCCCAAAACAGAAATCCGGCCCTGGACAGGGGCCATTAGGGATACACTGAGACCAGTTAGATGGCACTTGGGGCAGTAGAATATCCTTGCTGGGCAGACAGGGGGCGTTAGGGATTTATTGGGGCCAGTTAGATGGCACTTGGGGCAGTAGAAGATCAATGCTGGGCAGACGGGGGCGTTAGGGATTTATTGGGGCCAGTTAGATGGCACTTGGGGAAGTAAAAGATCATTGCTGGGCAGATGGGGGGGAGGGTTAGGGATTTATTGGGGCCAGTTAAATGGCACTTGGGGCAGTAGAAGATCATTGCTGGGGCAGACAGGGGGCGTTAAGGATACACTGAGGCCAGTTAGATGGCACTTGGGGAAGTAGAAGATCATTGCTGGGCAGACGGGGGGGGGGTTAGGGATTTATTGGGACCAGTTAAATGGCACTTGGGGCAGTAGATGATCAATGCTGGGCAGACAGGGGGCGTTAGGGATTTATTGGGGCCAGTTAGATGGCACTTGGGGCAGTAGAAGATCATTGCTGGGGCAGACAGGGGGCATTAGGGATACACTTAGGCCAGTTAGATGGCACTTGGGGTAGTAGAAAATCATTGCTGGGGCAGACAGAGGGCATTAGGGATACACTGAGGCCAGTTAGATGGCACTTGGGGAAGTAGAAGATCATTGCTGGGCAGACAGGGGGCGTTAGGGATTTACTGGGGCCAGTTAGATGGCACTTGGGGCAGTAGAAGATCATTGCTGGGCAGACGGGGGAGTTAGGGATTTATTGGGGCCAGTTAGATGGCACTTGGGGCAGTAGAAGATCATTGCTGGGCAGACGGGGGAATTAGGGATATATTGGGGCCAGTTAGATGGCACTTGGGGCAGTAGAAGATCAATGCTGGGCAGACAGGGGGCGTTAGGGATTTATTGGGGCCAGTTAGATGGCACTTGGGGCAGTAGAAGATCAATGCTGGGCAGAGAGGGGGCGTTAGGGATTTATTGGGGCCAGTTAGATGGCACTTGGGGCAGTAGAAGATCATTGCTGGGGCAGACAGGGGGCATTAGGGATACACTGAGGCCAGTTAGATGGCACTTGGGGAAGTAGAAGATCATTGCTGGGGCAGACAGGGGAGTTAGGGATTTATTGGGGCCAGTTAGATGGCACTTGGGGCAGTAGAAGATCATTGCTGGGCAGACGGGGGAGTTAGGGATTTATTGGGGCCAGTTAGATGGCACTTGGGGCAGTAGAAGATCATTGCTGGGCAGATGGGGGAGTTAGGGATTTATTGGGGCCAGTTAGATGGCACTTGGGGCAGTAGAAGATCAATGCTGGGCAGACGGGGGAGTTAGGGATTTATTGGGGCCAGTTAGATGGCACTTGGGGCAGTAGAAGATCATTGCTGGGGCAGACAGGGGGCATTAGGGATACACTGAGGCCAGTTAGATGGCACTTGGGGCAGTAGAAGATCATTGCTGCGGCAGACAGGGGGCATTAGGGATACACTGAGGCCAGTTAGATGGCACTTGGGGCAGTAGAAGATCAATGCTGGGCAGACGGGGGAGTTAGGGATTTATTGGGGCCAGTTAGATGGCACTTGGGGCAGTAGAAGATCATTGCTGGGCAGACGGGGGAGTTAGGGATTTATTGGGGCCAGTTAGATGGCACTTGGGGCAGTAGAAGATCATTGCTGGGCAGACGGAGGAGTTAAAAATATATGCCCAATGCTTTTTACATTACCCATCTGATCCCCCATGTTCCTCTATGAGGGGGCGGCCATATTGGTGCAGCAGGAGGCTGACAGAAGCTGTAACTGACAGGCACAAGGGGCACTTGGGTTTAGGTACCAATTAGCTCTGTCGGGTTTAGGTACCGATTAGCTCAGTCGGGTTTAGGTACCGATTAGCTCAGTCGAGTTTAGGTACCAATTAGCTCTGTCGAGTTTAGGTACCGATTAGCTCAGTCGGGTTTAGGTACCGATTAGCTCAGTCGGGTTTAGGTACCAATTAGCTCAGTCGGGTTTAGGTACCGATTAGCTCAGTCGGGTTTAGGTACCGATTAGCTCTGTCGAGTTTAAGTACCGATTAGCTCAGTCGGGTTTAGGTACCGATTAGCTCAGTCGGGTTTAGATACCAATTAGCTAAGTCGGGTTTAGGTACCGATTAGCTCAGTCGGGTTTAGGTACCAATTAGCTCAGTCGGGTTTAGGTACCGATTAGCTCAGTCGGGTTTAGGTACCAATTAGCTAAGTCGGGTTTAGGTACCGATTAGCTCAGTCGGGTTTAGGTACCGATTAGCTCAGTCGGGTTTAGGTACCGATTAGCTCAGTCGGGTTTAGGTACCGATTAGCTCAGTCGGGGTTTAGGTACCGATTAGCTCAGTCGGGTTTAGGTACCGATTAGCTCAGTCGGGTTTAGGTACCGATTAGCTCAGTCGGGTTTAGGTACCGATTAGCTCAGTCGGGTTTAGGTACCGATTAGCTCAGTCGGGTTTAGGTACCGATTAGCTCAGTCGGGTTTAGGTACCAATTAGCTCAGTCGGGTTTAGGTACCGATTAGCTCAGTCGGGTTTAGGTACCAATTAGCTCAGTCGGGTTTAGGTACCGATTAGCTCAGTCGGGTTTAGGTACCGATTAGCTCAGTCGGGTTTAGGTACCGATTAGCTCAGTCGGGTTTAGGTACCGATTAGCTCAGTCGGGTTTAGGTACCGATTAGCTCAGTCGGGTTTAGGTACCGATTAGCTCAGTCGGGTTTAGGTACCGATTAGCTCAGTCGGGTTTAGGTACCGATTAGCTCAGTCGGGTTTAGGTACCGATTAGCTCAGTCGGGTTTAGGTACCGATTAGCTCAGTCGGGTTTAGGTACCGATTAGCTCAGTCGGGTTTAGGTACCGATTAGCTCAGTCGGGTTTAGGTACCGATTAGCTCAATCGGGTTTAGGTACCGATTAGCTCAGTCGGGTTTAGGTACCGATTAGCTCAGTCGGGTTTAGGTACCGATTAGCTCAGTCGGGTTTAGGTACCGATTAGCTCAGTCGGGTTTAGGTACCGATTAGCTCAGTCGGGTTTAGGTACCGATTAGCTCAGTCGGGTTTAGGTACCGATTAGCTCAGTCGGGTTTAGGTACCGATTAGCTCAGTCGGGTTTAGGTACCGATTAGCTCAGTCGGGTTTAGGTACCGATTAGCTCAGTCGGGTTTAGGTACCGATTAGCTCAGTCGGGTTTAGGTACCGATTAGCTCAGTCGGGTTTAGGTACTGATTAGCTCAATCGGGTTTAGGTACCAATTAGCTCAGTCGGGTTTAGGTACTGATTAGCTCAATCGGGTTTAGGTACCGATTCATTACACAAGCAGTTCTGTCAGCAGAAAATGAGTAACGTGATCTGTACAGAACTTTTAATTCAAATATTTTGAACAGTAGTTTTAAGTTCCTGAGAGTTAAGAGACTGGTACCCTGCCCGTACCGTACAGCCCAGCCAAGGCAGCTAGATACTGTCTGTGTAACTGCCCCTGCCCGTACCGTACAGCCCAGCCAAGGCAGCTAGATACTGTCTGTGTAACTGCCCCTGCCCGTACCGTACAGCCCAGCCAAGGCAGCTAGATACTGTCTGTGTAACTGCCCCTGCCCGTACCGTACAGCCCAGCCAAGGCAGCTAGATACTGTCTGTGTAACTGCCCCTGCCCGTACAGCCCAGCCAAGGCAGCTAGATACTGTCTGTGTAACTGCCCCTGCCCGTACCGTACAGCCAAGGCAGCTAGATACTGTCTGTGTAACTGCCCCTGCCCGTACCGTACAGCCCAGCCAAGGCAGCTAGATACTGTCTGTGTAACTGCCCGTACCGTACAGCCCAGCCAAGGCAGCTAGATACTGTCTGTGTAACTGCCCCTGCCCGTACCGTACAGCCCAGCCAAGGCAGCTAGATACTGTCTGTGTAACTGCCCCTGCCCGTACAGCCCAGCCAAGGCAGCTAGATACTGTCTGTGTAACTGCCCCTGCCCGTACCGTACAGCCCAGCCAAGGCAGCTAGATACTGTCTGTGTAACTGCCCCTGCCCGTACAGCCCAGCCAAGGCAGCTAGATACTGTCTGTGTAACTGCCCCTGCCCGTACCGTACAGCCAAGGCAGCTAGATACTGTCTGTGTAACTGCCCCTGCCCGTACCGTACAGCCCAGCCAAGGCAGCTAGATACTGTCTGTGTAACTGCCCCTGCCCGTACCGTACAGCCCAGCCAAGGCAGCTAGATACTGTCTGTGTAACTGCCCCTGCCCGTACCGTACAGCCAAGGCAGCTAGATACTGTCTGTGTAACTGCCCCTGCCCGTACCGTACAGCCCAGCCAAGGCAGCTAGATACTGTCTGTGTAACTGCCCCTGCCCGTACAGCCCAGCCAAGGCAGCTAGATACTGTCTGTGTAACTGCCCCTGCCCGTACCGTACAGCCCAGCCAAGGCAGCTAGATACTGTCTGTGTAACTGCCCCTGCCCGTACCGCCAAGGCAGCTAGATACTGTCTGTGTAACTGCCCCTGCCCGTACCGCCAAGGCAGCTAGATACTGTCTGTGTAACTGCCCCTGCCCGTACCGTACAGCCCAGCCAAGGCAGCTAGATACTGTCTGTGTAACTGCCCCTGCCCGTACCGTACAGCCCAGCCAAGGCAGCTAGATACTGTCTGTGTAACTGCCCCTGCCCGTACAGCCCAGCCAAGGCAGCTAGATACTGTCTGTGTAACTGCCCCTGCCCGTACCGTACAGCCCAGCCAAGGCAGCTAGATACTGTCTGTGTAACTGCCCCTGCCCGTACCGTACAGCCCAGCCAAGGCAGCTAGATACTGTCTGTGTAACTGCCCCTGCCCGTACAGCCCAGCCAAGGCAGCTAGATACTGTCTGTGTAACTGCCCCTGCCCGTACCGTACAGCCCAGCCAAGGCAGCTAGATACTGTCTGTGTAACTGCCCCTGCCCGTACCGTACAGCCCAGCCAAGGCAGCTAGATACTGTCTGTGTAACTGCCCCTGCCCGTACCGTACAGCCCAGCCAAGGCAGCTAGATACTGTCTGTGTAACTGCCCCTGCCCGTACCGTACAGCCAAGGCAGCTAGATACTGTCTGTGTAACTGCCCCTGCCCGTACCGTACAGCCCAGCCAAGGCAGCTAGATACTGTCTGTGTAACTGCCCCTGCCCGTACCGTACAGCCAAGGCAGCTAGATACTGTCTGTGTAACTGCCCCTGCCCGTACCGTACAGCCCAGCCAAGGCAGCTAGATACTGTCTGTGTAACTGCCCCTGCCCGTACCGTACAGCCCAGCCAAGGCAGCTAGATACTGTCTGTGTAACTGCCCGTACCGTACAGCCCAGCCAAGGCAGCTAGATACTGTCTGTGTAACTGCCCCTGCCCGTACAGCCCAGCCAAGGCAGCTAGATACTGTCTGTGTAACTGCCCCTGCCCGTACCGTACAGCCAAGGCAGCTAGATACTGTCTGTGTAACTGCCCCTGCCCGTACCGTACAGCCCAGCCAAGGCAGCTAGATACTGTCTGTGTAACTGCCCCTGCCCGTACCGTACAGCCAAGGCAGCTAGATACTGTCTGTGTAACTGCCCCTGCCCGTACCGTACAGCCAAGGCAGCTAGATACTGTCTGTGTAACTGCCCCTGCCCGTACCGTACAGCCCAGCCAAGGCAGCTAGATACTGTCTGTGTAACTGCCCCTGCCCGTACAGCCCAGCCAAGGCAGCTAGATACTGTCTGTGTAACTGCCCCTGCCCGTACCGTACAGCCAAGGCAGCTAGATACTGTCTGTGTAACTGCCCCTGCCCGTACCGTACAGCCCAGCCAAGGCAGCTAGATACTGTCTGTGTAACTGCCCCTGCCCGTACCGCCAAGGCAGCTAGATACTGTCTGTGTAACTGCCCGTACCGTACAGCCCAGCCAAGGCAGCTAGATACTGTCTGTGTAACTGCCCCTGCCCGTACAGCCCAGCCAAGGCAGCTAGATACTGTCTGTGTAACTGCCCCTGCCCGTACCGTACAGCCCAGCCAAGGCAGCTAGATACTGTCTGTGTAACTGCCCCTGCCCGTACAGCCCAGCCAAGGCAGCTAGATACTGTCTGTGTAACTGCCCCTGCCCGTACCGTACAGCCCAGCCAAGGCAGCTAGATACTGTCTGTGTAACTGCCCCTGCCCGTACCGTACAGCCCAGCCAAGGCAGCTAGATACTGTCTGTGTAACTGCCCCTGCCCGTACAGCCCAGCCAAGGCAGCTAGATACTGTCTGTGTAACTGCCCCTGCCCGTACCGTACAGCCCAGCCAAGGCAGCTAGATACTGTCTGTGTAACTGCCCCTGCCCGTACAGCCCAGCCAAGGCAGCTAGATACTGTCTGTGTAACTGCCCCTGCCCGTACAGCCCAGCCAAGGCAGCTAGATACTGTCTGTGTAACTGCCCCTGCCCGTACCGTACAGCCAAGGCAGCTAGATACTGTCTGTGTAACTGCCCCTGCCCGTACCGTACAGCCCAGCCAAGGCAGCTAGATACTGTCTGTGTAACTGCCCCTGCCCGTACCGTACAGCCAAGGCAGCTAGATACTGTCTGTGTAACTGCCCCTGCCCGTACCGTACAGCCCAGCCAAGGCAGCTAGATACTGTCTGTGTAACTGCCCCTGCCCGTACCGTACAGCCAAGGCAGCTAGATACTGTCTGTGTAACTGCCCCTGCCCGTACCGTACAGCCCAGCCAAGGCAGCTAGATACTGTCTGTGTAACTGCCCCTGCCCGTACCGTACAGCCCAGCCAAGGCAGCTAGATACTGTCTGTGTAACTGCCCCTGCCCGTACCGTACAGCCCAGCCAAGGCAGCTAGATACTGTCTGTGTAACTGCCCCTGCCCGTACCGTACAGCCAAGGCAGCTAGATACTGTCTGTGTAACTGCCCCTGCCCGTACCGTACAGCCCAGCCAAGGCAGCTAGATACTGTCTGTGTAACTGCCCCTGCCCGTACCGTACAGCCCAGCCAAGGCAGCTAGATACTGTCTGTGTAACTGCCCCTGCCCGTACCGTACAGCCCAGCCAAGGCAGCTAGATACTGTCTGTGTAACTGCCCCTGCCCGTACAGCCCAGCCAAGGCAGCTAGATACTGTCTGTGTAACTGCCCCTGCCCGTACCGTACAGCCAAGGCAGCTAGATACTGTCTGTGTAACTGCCCCTGCCCGTACCGTACAGCCAAGGCAGCTAGATACTGTCTGTGTAACTGCCCCTGCCCGTACCGTACAGCCAAGGCAGCTAGATACTGTCTGTGTAACTGCCCCTGCCCGTACCGTACAGCCCAGCCAAGGCAGCTAGATACTGTCTGTGTAACTGCCCCTGCCCGTACCGTACAGCCCAGCCAAGGCAGCTAGATACTGTCTGTGTAACTGCCCCTGCCCGTACCGTACAGCCAAGGCAGCTAGATACTGTCTGTGTAACTGCCCCTGCCCGTACCGTACAGCCCAGCCAAGGCAGCTAGATACTGTCTGTGTAACTGCCCCTGCCCGTACCGTACAGCCCAGCCAAGGCAGCTAGATACTGTCTGTGTAACTGCCCGTACCGTACAGCCCAGCCAAGGCAGCTAGATACTGTCTGTGTAACTGCCCCTGCCCGTACAGCCCAGCCAAGGCAGCTAGATACTGTCTGTGTAACTGCCCCTGCCCGTACCGTACAGCCAAGGCAGCTAGATACTGTCTGTGTAACTGCCCCTGCCCGTACCGTACAGCCCAGCCAAGGCAGCTAGATACTGTCTGTGTAACTGCCCCTGCCCGTACCGTACAGCCCAGCCAAGGCAGCTAGATACTGTCTGTGTAACTGCCCCTGCCCGTACCGTACAGCCAAGGCAGCTAGATACTGTCTGTGTAACTGCCCCTGCCCGTACCGTACAGCCCAGCCAAGGCAGCTAGATACTGTCTGTGTAACTGCCCCTGCCCGTACAGCCCAGCCAAGGCAGCTAGATACTGTCTGTGTAACTGCCCCTGCCCGTACCGTACAGCCCAGCCAAGGCAGCTAGATACTGTCTGTGTAACTGCCCCTGCCCGTACCGCCAAGGCAGCTAGATACTGTCTGTGTAACTGCCCGTACCGTACAGCCAAGGCAGCTAGATACTGTCTGTGTAACTGCCCCTGCCCGTACCGTACAGCCCAGCCAAGGCAGCTAGATACTGTCTGTGTAACTGCCCCTGCCCGTACCGTACAGCCCAGCCAAGGCAGCTAGATACTGTCTGTGTAACTGCCCCTGCCCGTACCGTACAGCCCAGCCAAGGCAGCTAGATACTGTCTGTGTAACTGCCCCTGCCCGTACAGCCCAGCCAAGGCAGCTAGATACTGTCTGTGTAACTGCCCCTGCCCGTACCGTACAGCCAAGGCAGCTAGATACTGTCTGTGTAACTGCCCCTGCCCGTACCGTACAGCCAAGGCAGCTAGATACTGTCTGTGTAACTGCCCCTGCCCGTACCGTACAGCCAAGGCAGCTAGATACTGTCTGTGTAACTGCCCCTGCCCGTACCGTACAGCCCAGCCAAGGCAGCTAGATACTGTCTGTGTAACTGCCCCTGCCCGTACAGCCCAGCCAAGGCAGCTAGATACTGTCTGTGTAACTGCCCCTGCCCGTACCGTACAGCCCAGCCAAGGCAGCTAGATACTGTCTGTGTAACTGCCCCTGCCCGTACCGTACAGCCAAGGCAGCTAGATACTGTCTGTGTAACTGCCCCTGCCCGTACCGTACAGCCCAGCCAAGGCAGCTAGATACTGTCTGTGTAACTGCCCCTGCCCGTACAGCCCAGCCAAGGCAGCTAGATACTGTCTGTGTAACTGCCCCTGCCCGTACCGTACAGCCCAGCCAAGGCAGCTAGATACTGTCTGTGTAACTGTCCCTGCCCGTACAGCCCAGCCAAGGCAGCTAGATACTGTCTGTGTAACTGCCCCTGCCCGTACCGTACAGCCCAGCCAAGGCAGCTAGATACTGTCTGTGTAACTGCCCCTGCCCGTACCGTACAGCCAAGGCAGCTAGATACTGTCTGTGTAACTGCCCCTGCCCGTACCGTACAGCCCAGCCAAGGCAGCTAGATACTGTCTGTGTAACTGCCCCTGCCCGTACCGTACAGCCCAGCCAAGGCAGCTAGATACTGTCTGTGTAACTGCCCCTGCCCGTACAGCCCAGCCAAGGCAGCTAGATACTGTCTGTGTAACTGCCCCTGCCCGTACCGTACAGCCAAGGCAGCTAGATACTGTCTGTGTAACTGCCCCTGCCCGTACCGTACAGCCAAGGCAGCTAGATACTGTCTGTGTAACTGCCCCTGCCCGTACCGTACAGCCAAGGCAGCTAGATACTGTCTGTGTAACTGCCCCTGCCCGTACCGTACAGCCCAGCCAAGGCAGCTAGATACTGTCTGTGTAACTGCCCCTGCCCGTACCGTACAGCCCAGCCAAGGCAGCTAGATACTGTCTGTGTAACTGCCCCTGCCCGTACCGTACAGCCAAGGCAGCTAGATACTGTCTGTGTAACTGCCCCTGCCCGTACCGTACAGCCCAGCCAAGGCAGCTAGATACTGTCTGTGTAACTGCCCCTGCCCGTACCGTACAGCCCAGCCAAGGCAGCTAGATACTGTCTGTGTAACTGCCCCTGCCCGTACCGTACAGCCCAGCCAAGGCAGCTAGATACTGTCTGTGTAACTGCCCCTGCCCGTACAGCCCAGCCAAGGCAGCTAGATACTGTCTGTGTAACTGCCCCTGCCCGTACCGTACAGCCAAGGCAGCTAGATACTGTCTGTGTAACTGCCCCTGCCCGTACCGTACAGCCCAGCCAAGGCAGCTAGATACTGTCTGTGTAACTGCCCCTGCCCGTACCGTACAGCCCAGCCAAGGCAGCTAGATACTGTCTGTGTAACTGCCCCTGCCCGTACCGTACAGCCAAGGCAGCTAGATACTGTCTGTGTAACTGCCCCTGCCCGTACCGTACAGCCCAGCCAAGGCAGCTAGATACTGTCTGTGTAACTGCCCCTGCCCGTACAGCCCAGCCAAGGCAGCTAGATACTGTCTGTGTAACTGCCCCTGCCCGTACCGTACAGCCCAGCCAAGGCAGCTAGATACTGTCTGTGTAACTGCCCCTGCCCGTACCGCCAAGGCAGCTAGATACTGTCTGTGTAACTGCCCGTACCGTACAGCCAAGGCAGCTAGATACTGTCTGTGTAACTGCCCCTGCCCGTACCGTACAGCCCAGCCAAGGCAGCTAGATACTGTCTGTGTAACTGCCCCTGCCCGTACCGTACAGCCCAGCCAAGGCAGCTAGATACTGTCTGTGTAACTGCCCCTGCCCGTACCGTACAGCCCAGCCAAGGCAGCTAGATACTGTCTGTGTAACTGCCCCTGCCCGTACCGTACAGCCAAGGCAGCTAGATACTGTCTGTGTAACTGCCCCTGCCCGTACCGTACAGCCAAGGCAGCTAGATACTGTCTGTGTAACTGCCCCTGCCCGTACCGTACAGCCAAGGCAGCTAGATACTGTCTGTGTAACTGCCCCTGCCCGTACCGTACAGCCCAGCCAAGGCAGCTAGATACTGTCTGTGTAACTGCCCCTGCCCGTACCGTACAGCCCAGCCAAGGCAGCTAGATACTGTCTGTGTAACTGCCCCTGCCCGTACCGTACAGCCCAGCCAAGGCAGCTAGATACTGTCTGTGTAACTGCCCCTGCCCGTACCGTACAGCCCAGCCAAGGCAGCTAGATACTGTCTGTGTAACTGCCCCTGCCCGTACCGTACAGCCAAGGCAGCTAGATACTGTCTGTGTAACTGCCCCTGCCCGTACCGTACAGCCAAGGCAGCTAGATACTGTCTGTGTAACTGCCCCTGCCCGTACCGTACAGCCAAGGCAGCTAGATACTGTCTGTGTAACTGCCCCTGCCCGTACCGTACAGCCCAGCCAAGGCAGCTAGATACTGTCTGTGTAACTGCCCCTGCCCGTACAGCCCAGCCAAGGCAGCTAGATACTGTCTGTGTAACTGCCCCTGCCCGTACCGTACAGCCCAGCCAAGGCAGCTAGATACTGTCTGTGTAACTGCCCCTGCCCGTACCGTACAGCCCAGCCAAGGCAGCTAGATACTGTCTGTGTAACTGCCCCTGCCCGTACCGTACAGCCCAGCCAAGGCAGCTAGATACTGTCTGTGTAACTGCCCCTGCCCGTACAGCCCAGCCAAGGCAGCTAGATACTGTCTGTGTAACTGCCCCTGCCCGTACCGTACAGCCAAGGCAGCTAGATACTGTCTGTGTAACTGCCCCTGCCCGTACCGTACAGCCCAGCCAAGGCAGCTAGATACTGTCTGTGTAACTGCCCCTGCCCGTACCGTACAGCCCAGCCAAGGCAGCTAGATACTGTCTGTGTAACTGCCCCTGCCCGTACAGCCCAGCCAAGGCAGCTAGATACTGTCTGTGTAACTGTCCCTGCCCGTACAGCCCAGCCAAGGCAGCTAGATACTGTCTGTGTAACTGCCCCTGCCCGTACCGTACAGCCCAGCCAAGGCAGCTAGATACTGTCTGTGTAACTGCCCCTGCCCGTACCGTACAGCCAAGGCAGCTAGATACTGTCTGTGTAACTGCCCCTGCCCGTACCGTACAGCCCAGCCAAGGCAGCTAGATACTGTCTGTGTAACTGCCCCTGCCCGTACAGCCCAGCCAAGGCAGCTAGATACTGTCTGTGTAACTGCCCCTGCCCGTACAGCCCAGCCAAGGCAGCTAGATACTGTCTGTGTAACTGCCCCTGCCCGTACCGTACAGCCCAGCCAAGGCAGCTAGATACTGTCTGTGTAACTGCCCCTGCCCGTACCGTACAGCCAAGGCAGCTAGATACTGTCTGTGTAACTGCCCCTGCCCGTACCGTACAGCCCAGCCAAGGCAGCTAGATACTGTCTGTGTAACTGCCCCTGCCCGTACAGCCCAGCCAAGGCAGCTAGATACTGTCTGTGTAACTGCCCCTGCCCGTACCGTACAGCCCAGCCAAGGCAGCTAGATACTGTCTGTGTAACTGTCCCTGCCCGTACAGCCCAGCCAAGGCAGCTAGATACTGTCTGTGTAACTGCCCCTGCCCGTACCGTACAGCCCAGCCAAGGCAGCTAGATACTGTCTGTGTAACTGCCCCTGCCCGTACCGTACAGCCAAGGCAGCTAGATACTGTCTGTGTAACTGCCCCTGCCCGTACCGTACAGCCCAGCCAAGGCAGCTAGATACTGTCTGTGTAACTGCCCCTGCCCGTACCGTACAGCCCAGCCAAGGCAGCTAGATACTGTCTGTGTAACTGCCCCTGCCCGTACAGCCCAGCCAAGGCAGCTAGATACTGTCTGTGTAACTGCCCCTGCCCGTACCGTACAGCCAAGGCAGCTAGATACTGTCTGTGTAACTGCCCCTGCCCGTACCGTACAGCCAAGGCAGCTAGATACTGTCTGTGTAACTGCCCCTGCCCGTACCGTACAGCCAAGGCAGCTAGATACTGTCTGTGTAACTGCCCCTGCCCGTACCGTACAGCCCAGCCAAGGCAGCTAGATACTGTCTGTGTAACTGCCCCTGCCCGTACCGTACAGCCCAGCCAAGGCAGCTAGATACTGTCTGTGTAACTGCCCCTGCCCGTACCGTACAGCCAAGGCAGCTAGATACTGTCTGTGTAACTGCCCCTGCCCGTACCGTACAGCCCAGCCAAGGCAGCTAGATACTGTCTGTGTAACTGCCCCTGCCCGTACCGTACAGCCCAGCCAAGGCAGCTAGATACTGTCTGTGTAACTGCCCCTGCCCGTACCGTACAGCCCAGCCAAGGCAGCTAGATACTGTCTGTGTAACTGCCCCTGCCCGTACAGCCCAGCCAAGGCAGCTAGATACTGTCTGTGTAACTGCCCCTGCCCGTACCGTACAGCCAAGGCAGCTAGATACTGTCTGTGTAACTGCCCCTGCCCGTACCGTACAGCCCAGCCAAGGCAGCTAGATACTGTCTGTGTAACTGCCCCTGCCCGTACCGTACAGCCCAGCCAAGGCAGCTAGATACTGTCTGTGTAACTGCCCCTGCCCGTACCGTACAGCCAAGGCAGCTAGATACTGTCTGTGTAACTGCCCCTGCCCGTACCGTACAGCCCAGCCAAGGCAGCTAGATACTGTCTGTGTAACTGCCCCTGCCCGTACAGCCCAGCCAAGGCAGCTAGATACTGTCTGTGTAACTGCCCCTGCCCGTACCGTACAGCCCAGCCAAGGCAGCTAGATACTGTCTGTGTAACTGCCCCTGCCCGTACCGCCAAGGCAGCTAGATACTGTCTGTGTAACTGCCCGTACCGTACAGCCAAGGCAGCTAGATACTGTCTGTGTAACTGCCCCTGCCCGTACCGTACAGCCCAGCCAAGGCAGCTAGATACTGTCTGTGTAACTGCCCCTGCCCGTACCGTACAGCCCAGCCAAGGCAGCTAGATACTGTCTGTGTAACTGCCCCTGCCCGTACCGTACAGCCCAGCCAAGGCAGCTAGATACTGTCTGTGTAACTGCCCCTGCCCGTACCGTACAGCCAAGGCAGCTAGATACTGTCTGTGTAACTGCCCCTGCCCGTACCGTACAGCCAAGGCAGCTAGATACTGTCTGTGTAACTGCCCCTGCCCGTACCGTACAGCCAAGGCAGCTAGATACTGTCTGTGTAACTGCCCCTGCCCGTACCGTACAGCCCAGCCAAGGCAGCTAGATACTGTCTGTGTAACTGCCCCTGCCCGTACCGTACAGCCCAGCCAAGGCAGCTAGATACTGTCTGTGTAACTGCCCCTGCCCGTACCGTACAGCCCAGCCAAGGCAGCTAGATACTGTCTGTGTAACTGCCCCTGCCCGTACCGTACAGCCCAGCCAAGGCAGCTAGATACTGTCTGTGTAACTGCCCCTGCCCGTACCGTACAGCCAAGGCAGCTAGATACTGTCTGTGTAACTGCCCCTGCCCGTACCGTACAGCCAAGGCAGCTAGATACTGTCTGTGTAACTGCCCCTGCCCGTACCGTACAGCCAAGGCAGCTAGATACTGTCTGTGTAACTGCCCCTGCCCGTACCGTACAGCCCAGCCAAGGCAGCTAGATACTGTCTGTGTAACTGCCCCTGCCCGTACAGCCCAGCCAAGGCAGCTAGATACTGTCTGTGTAACTGCCCCTGCCCGTACCGTACAGCCCAGCCAAGGCAGCTAGATACTGTCTGTGTAACTGCCCCTGCCCGTACCGTACAGCCCAGCCAAGGCAGCTAGATACTGTCTGTGTAACTGCCCCTGCCCGTACCGTACAGCCCAGCCAAGGCAGCTAGATACTGTCTGTGTAACTGCCCCTGCCCGTACAGCCCAGCCAAGGCAGCTAGATACTGTCTGTGTAACTGCCCCTGCCCGTACCGTACAGCCAAGGCAGCTAGATACTGTCTGTGTAACTGCCCCTGCCCGTACCGTACAGCCCAGCCAAGGCAGCTAGATACTGTCTGTGTAACTGCCCCTGCCCGTACCGTACAGCCCAGCCAAGGCAGCTAGATACTGTCTGTGTAACTGCCCCTGCCCGTACAGCCCAGCCAAGGCAGCTAGATACTGTCTGTGTAACTGTCCCTGCCCGTACAGCCCAGCCAAGGCAGCTAGATACTGTCTGTGTAACTGCCCCTGCCCGTACCGTACAGCCCAGCCAAGGCAGCTAGATACTGTCTGTGTAACTGCCCCTGCCCGTACCGTACAGCCAAGGCAGCTAGATACTGTCTGTGTAACTGCCCCTGCCCGTACCGTACAGCCAAGGCAGCTAGATACTGTCTGTGTAACTGCCCCTGCCCGTACCGTACAGCCCAGCCAAGGCAGCTAGATACTGTCTGTGTAACTGCCCCTGCCCGTACCGTACAGCCCAGCCAAGGCAGCTAGATACTGTCTGTGTAACTGCCCCTGCCCGTACCGTACAGCCAAGGCAGCTAGATACTGTCTGTGTAACTGCCCCTGCCCGTACCGTACAGCCCAGCCAAGGCAGCTAGATACTGTCTGTGTAACTGCCCCTGCCCGTACCGTACAGCCCAGCCAAGGCAGCTAGATACTGTCTGTGTAACTGCCCCTGCCCGTACCGTACAGCCCAGCCAAGGCAGCTAGATACTGTCTGTGTAACTGCCCCTGCCCGTACCGCCAAGGCAGCTAGATACTGTCTGTGTAACTGCCCCTGCCCGTACCGCCAAGGCAGCTAGATACTGTCTGTGTAACTGCCCCTGCCCGTACCGTACAGCCCAGCCAAGGCAGCTAGATACTGTCTGTGTAACTGCCCCTGCCCGTACCGTACAGCCCAGCCAAGGCAGCTAGATACTGTCTGTGTAACTGCCACTGGAGGGACCATTCAGAGAAGCACGGAGCCGCTCTATAGACCAGCGCTATCCGCTTAGGCCACACCCCTGTTGCCGGATTGGCTGAGATATTGGACCCGCCTTCCGTATGTCTCGAAGTCACATGGACCCCCTGACGCTGCTAATGTGACGTCATGCGCCCTCAGGGCGGAAGTGAGTTGGTGATGAGTTCCCACTAACTGGGTGTCTGTCCTCCCCCGTACCCCCTCCGGGCCATGTCTGTCAGGGGGGCCCACGGTACGCACCGAAGTTGGGCTAACGGGGGGCTGTGTTGGGTTACACTGGGGTAAGGGGCAACGTGGGTGATATATGGGGATACGGGGGAAAGGTAGTGGGACATATGGGGTTACTAGGGGGGGAGGTAGTGAGACTTATGGGGTTACTAGGGGGGAAGGTAGTGAGACTTATGGGGTTACTAGGGGGGAAGGTAGTGAGACTTATGGGGTTACTAGGGGGGAAGGTAGTGAGACTTATGGGGTTACTAGGGGGGAAGGTAGTGGGACATATGGGGTTACTAGGGGGGAGGTAGTGAGACTTATGGGGTTACTAGGGGGGAAGGTAGTGAGACTTATGGGGTTACTAGGGGGGAAGGTAGTGAGACTTATGGGGTTACTAGGGGGGAAGGTAGTGAGACTTATGGGGTTACTAGGGGGGAAGGTAGTGGGACATATGGGGTTACTAGGGGGGAAGGTAGTGGGACATATGGGGTTACTAGGGGGGAAGGTAGTGAGACTTATGGGGTTACTAGGGGGGAAGGTAGTGAGACTTATGGGGTTACTAGGGGGGAAGGTAGTGAGACTTATGGGGTTACTAGGGGGGAAGGTAGTGGGACATATGGGGTTACTAGGGGGGAAGGTAGTGAGACTTATGGGGTTACTAGGGGGGAAGGTAGTGGGACATATGGGGTTACTAGGGGGGAAGGTAGTGAGACTTATGGGGTTACTAGGGGGGAAGGTAGTGAGACTTATGGGGTTACTAGGGGGGAAGGTAGTGGGACATATGGGGTTACTAGAGGGGAAGGTAGTGAGACTTATGGGGTTACTAGGGGGGAAGGTAGTGAGACTTATGGGGTTACTAGGGGGGAAGGTAGTGAGACTTATGGGGTTACTAGGGGGGAAAGGTAGTGAGACTTATGGGGTTACTAGGGGGGAAGGTAGTGAGACTTATGGGGTTACTAGGGGGGAAGGTAGTGAGACTTATGGGGTTACTAGGGGGGAAAGGTAGTGAGACTTATGGGGTTACTAGGGGGGAAGGTAGTGAGACTTATGGGGTTACTAGGGGGGAAGGTAGTGAGACTTATGGGGTTACTAGGGGGGAAGGTAGTGAGACTTATGGGGTTACTAGGGGGTAAGGTAGTGAGACTTATGGGGTTACTAGGGGGGAAGGTAGTGAGACTTATGGGGTTACTAGGGGGGAAGGTAGTGAGACTTATGGGGTTACTAGGGGGGAAGGTAGTGGGACATATGGGGTTACTAGGGGGGAAGGTAGTGAGACTTATGGGGTTACTAGGGGGAAGGTAGGGAGACTTATGGGGTTACTAGGGGGAAGGTAGTGAGACTCATGGGGTTACTAGGGGGGAAGGTAGTGAGACATATGGGGGTGCGGGGGAAGGTAGTGGGACATATGGGGGTATGGTGGGAGGGTAGTGGGATATATGGGGGTACGGGGGGAAGGTAGTGGGATATATGGGGGTTCAGGGGGAAGGTAGTGGGACATATGGGGGTACTGGGGGAGGGTAGTGGGATATATGGGGGTTCAGGGGGAAGGTAGTGGGACATATGGGGGTACGGGGGGAGGGTAGTGGGACATATGGGGGTATGGGGGGAGGGTAGTGGGACATGTGGGGGTTCAGGGGGAAGGTAATGGGACATATGGGGGGGTTATGGGAGGAGGGTAGTAGGACATATGGGGGGAGGGGTGTAGTGGGACATATGGGGGTACGGTAGGAGGGTAGTAGGACATATGGGGGTGTGTGGGAGGAGGGTAAAGGGATATATGGGGGGTATGGGAGGGTAGTAGGACATATAGGGGGAGGGTAGTAGGACATATAGGGGGAGGGTAGGAAGGTAGTTGAATGTATGGGGTAAATTAGTGGGATATATGGGGGTATGGGAGGAAGGTAGTGGGTTATGGGGATATTTGGGGGGGTATGGGGTAAGGAAGTGGGATATATGGGGGTATGGGAGGAAGGTAGTGAGTTATATGGGGGTATGGGAGGAAGGTAGTGAGTTATATGGGGGTATGGGGATATTTTGTGGGGTATAGGGTAAGGTAGTGGGATATATGGGGGAGTATGGGAGGAGGGTAGTGGGATATATGGGGGGGTATGGGAGGAGGGTAGTGGGACATATGGGGGAATGGGAGGGAGGTAGTGGGACATATGGGGGTATGGGAGGGGGGTCGTGGGACATATGGGAAGAAATGTTCTCTAACAACCTTTGGCCTTTGCTGCAGGGAGCGAGTTCCGGAGGCGCAGGAAACTGGGGGATATCCAGAAGGCTCTGAGCAAGGAACCCCCAGATGTAGCCGCCCTGCGCCGTATGGCAATCAGTGAAGGGGGGCTCCTTACTGACCAGATCCGGTGCCAGGTGTGGCCCAGGCTGCTGAATGTAAGTGTGGAGGAATTGCCCCCCGCTGCAGGTAGGTGGAGTCTGTATTGCAGGGCAGTACCATGTAGGATTGGGGGGGGGGGGGGGGGGGGGGGGGATTGGGTGGAACTTTGAGATGAACACAAGGCTACTTGCTGCTTCCCTACAGGGCCCGACCTGCGGCTGGGCAATAAAGACTACCAACAGGTGCTATTGGATGTCCGACGCTCCCTCCGGCGCTTCCCCCCCGGTAGGTGATGAAATACATTGGGGGTTGAGGGAGTGCCTCATTGCTTCTCAGATGTATCCCACAGTGTATCCCCCCCCCCACCAGCCCGGGCACACCCCATATTGTGCTCCCATAGGCTGGCACCTCCCAGCTTGGCTGCATTTATGGGGGAAGTGAGTCTTGCCAACAGGCACTGGGAATATTGGGGGGCTGTTGGTTATGTGTCTTTCCCAGATACCTAATGGGGTGTGGCTATGTTGTACCACATAGGGGTGAGCTCTCATTTCTGGGGGTGCAACTGGCTCTATTGTAATGTCCTTTCTGCAGAAAGGGGGCTCCTCTCTGTATCCTGTGTTAGTATGCTACAGCTTTTCCTCTTCTACACAAGTTGCGGTTGGTCTGTATTTCAAATGACCAGAATTCCTATTTGTGGGGGGAAAAGGAAAAAACCAAAATGAAGCCCAGTTTTCAAGTCTCAGAATGTCACTGTCTGCATCATACTAAGAGTTCATTTAAAGGGGAACTACCCCTTTTAGTTACTGAGCTGTAGTTGGTAGTTGTGCTTCCTCTGCCTGACATTAGGCTCCTGATACAAACGGCAGCCACTCTGTCACCTGGAGACTGGAATGGGCCAATCAGAGCAGGGGAAATGTGTCAGTGGCTGTACAGACAACAGTAAGGATATAGTGTGTTTATAATAGGGACACTCCCCCCTTAGAATGTGACCAGTGCTACTGTGGCACTATCCTGTGTATTTGGGGGCTGACTCTCCTTCCTACCCCCCCAGGGATGCCCCTCAGTGAGCGAGAAGACTTGCAGGAGCAGCTGATAGACATTATTCTGCAGGTTCTGGCCCAGAACCCCCAGTTGCACTACTATCAGGGCTACCATGATATTGTGGTCACCTTCCTGCTGGTGGTGGGGAGCCGACTGGCCACTGCTCTGGTGGATAAACTGTCCACTCATCACCTCAGGTAGGTCTCTCCCAGCACTCTCTTCCTGCCCTCAGCTGAACTGTCTCATTCTAATGTAACCCTTGCACCGCCCTCTCGTTCCCGCCACTGCCCTCTCACGCCTAGCGCCCATCGCCCCCCACTGTCAATATAAGGAATGCCTTTGCACACCCAGGTACCCCCTGACAACCCTCACTCCCCCTAGGGGCTGCAGGGGTGGTGCCCAGAGGAGGGGTATCCCTGGTACTGTGTGTGATTTTGCCCTTTCTTTCTTGACAGAGATTTTATGGATCCCACCATGGATAATACCAAGCACATCCTCAACTACCTGATGCCAATCATAGAGCTGGTGAACCCCTCACTCCATGACTTCATGCAGCGGTGAGAAACCCTTTGCCCCCCTCCCCCCCCCCAGTTAATCACTCTAAATTTGCCCTGGCACATGCCCTGTTTCATGTTCCTGCAATGTCTTTATGCTAGGGCGGAGGTGGGCACCATCTTTGCTCTGAGCTGGCTCATCACCTGGTTTGGACACGTCCTGTCTGACTTCCGACACGTAGTGAGGCTGTACGACTTCTTCCTGGCATGTCACCCACTCATGCCCATCTACTTTGCTGCTGTGGTAAGGATTGGCACCGTTCCCATATTGCCACAGATCAGCGGTGCCCAGGCTTGGCAAAGAGCTATAGAAGTAGAATTAGGAGGCTGGGCATTACCCACAGAGCAGGGGTGCCCAGGCTTGGAACAGAGCTATAGAAGTAGAATTAGGAGGCTGGGCATTACCCACAGAGCAGGGGTGCCCAGGCTTGGCACAGAGCTATAGAAGTAGAATTAGGGGGCTGGGCATTACCCACAGAGCAGGGGTGCCCAGGCTTGGCACAGAGCTATAGAAGTAGAATTAGGAGGCTGGGCATTACCCACAGAGCAGGGGTGCCCAGGCTTGGCACAGAGCTATAGAAGTAGAATTAGGGGGCTGGGCATTACCCACAGAGCAGGGGTGCCCAGGCTTGGAACAGAGCTATAGAAGTAGAATTAGGGGACTGGGCATTACCCACAGAGCAGGGGTGCCCAGGCTTAGCACAGAGCTATAGAAGTAGAATTAGGAGGCTGGGCATTACCCACAGAGCAGGGGTGCCCGGGCTTGGCACAGAGCTATAGAAGTAGAATTAGGGGGCTGGGAATTACCCACAGAGCAGGGGTGCCCAGGCTCGGCACAGAGCTATAGAAGTAGAATTAGGGGGCTGGGCATTACCCACAGAGCAGGGGTGCCCAGGCTTGGCACAGAGCTATAGAAGTAGAATTAGGGGGCTGGGCATTACCCACAGAGCAGGGGTGCCTAGGCTCGGCACAGAGCTATAGAAGTAGAATTAGGGGGCTGGGCATTACCCACAGAGCAGGGGTGCCCAGGCTTGGCACAGAGCTATAGAAGTAGAATTAGGGGGCTGGGCATTACCCACAGAGCAGGGGTGCCCAGGCTTGGCACAGAGCTATAGAAGTAGAATTAGGGGGCTGGGCATTACCCACAGAGCAGGGGTGCCCAGGCTTGGCACAGAGCTATAGAAGTAGAATTAGGGGGCTGGGCATTACCCACAGAGCAGGGGTGCCCAGGCTCGGCACAGAGCTATAGAAGTAGAATTAGGGGGCTGGGCATTACCGACAGAGCAGGGGTGCCCAGGCTTGGCACAGAGCTATAGAAGTAGAATTAGGGGGCTGGGCATTACCCACAGAGCAGGGGTGCCCAGGCTTGGCACAGAGCTATAGGCAGTGAAGGTAAAGGTGTAACGTTTGTCTCCCTCTCTGCAGATTGTGTTGCACAGGGAGGAGGAGGTGCTAGAGTGTGAGTGTGACATGGCGTCTGTGCATCACCTCCTATCCAAGATTCCCCAGGACCTTCCCTATGAGATTCTCATCAGCCGAGCGGGAGATCTCTTTGTCCAGTTCCCCCCGTCTGAGCTGTCACGGGAAGCAGCTCTGCAACATCAGGCTCAGAGGTAGGAGCTACGGCCATCTGTCAGGGCACCCTGGGATATCTATGCTACAGACTGTTTGCTGGGGAACCCTACCTGTGTATGCTACAGGCTGTTTGCTGGGGAACCCTACCTGTGTATGCTACAGGCTGTTTGCTGGGGAACCCTACCTGTGTATGCTACAGGCTGTTTGCTGGGGAACCCTACCTGTGTATGCTACAGGCTGTTTGCTGGGAAACCCTACCTGTGTATGCTACAGGCTGTTTGCTGGGGAACCCTACCTGTGTATGCTACAGACTGTTTGCTGGGAAACCCTACCTGTGTATGCTACAGACTGTTTGCTGGGAAACCCTACCTGTGTATGCTACAGGCTGTTTGCTGGGGAACCCTACCTGTGTATGCTACAGACTGTTTGCTGGGAAACCCTACCTGTGTATGCTACAGACTGTTTGCTGGGAAACCCTACCTGTGTATGCTACAGGCTGTTTGCTGGGAAACCCTACCTGTGTATGCTACAGACTGTTTGCTGGGAAACCCTACCTGTGTATGCTACAGACTGTTTGCTGGGAAACCCTACCTGTGTATGCTACAGACTGTTTGCTGGGAAACCCTACCTGTGTATGCTACAGACTGTTTGCTGGGGAACCCTACCTGTGTATGCTACAGGCTGTTTGCTGGGAAACCCTACCTGTGTATGCTACAGACTGTTTGCTGGGGAACCCTACCTGTGTATGCTACAGGCTGTTTGCTGGGGAACCCTACCTGTGTATGCTACAGGCTGTTTGCTGGGAAACCCTACCTGTGTATGCTACAGACTGTTTGCTGGGGAACCCTACCTGTGTATGCTACAGACTGTTTGCTATTACTCAGATATTGTAACTCATTGTAAAACCAGTGGCAGAAACCCCCTTTACTACACAGCAGGACAGGCACTGGGGGCAATTAAGGCAAAGTACTAATATCTCACATCTCTCTGTCTGTAAGGACTGCGGCCTCTACTTTCAAAGACTTTGAATTGGCCTCTACCCAGCAGCACCCAGACACCGTGCTGCGCCGACGCTTGCGAGACTCCGCCCATCGGGATCCTGGCACAAAGGGTGTTCTTACCAAGCCTCGTACCAACCGCTTGATGAAGCTGGCAGTCATGGGCCTGACCGTAGCTTTAGGGGCAGCTGCCTTGGCTGTTGTGAAAAGTGCACTGGACTGGGCCCCCAAATTTGAGCTGCAGATCTTTCCCTAAGTGACTACACGGGGTGGGGGTACTGTGGGGAGATGGCACCCAGCTATGCGCCAAGGAGCTGCAGAACGACCCAGAGCCGGTTCCTGCTCAGCCGTGTTATGATTCGCTGTTTGTGGAGTGCACTGGTTATTTGCCATCCGCGTGTCTGTGGGAGTTGGCAGCCAATGGTGACTGGGGGGCGGGACACGTTCTTACTTTGTATATACCTTTGTACAGATAAATGCCCAACACTGCTGCCCGTGTCTCCTCTCTTACTAAGGGCTGAGTGTGACTGTGAGCCCGCATTGGTACGAGCGGCATCATGTGACTGGGGCCTATACACTGGCAGCAACCCCCCACCCCCAGAAATCTGTTGTATGGTAGGTATGCCACTGGCTGGCACCCTGCGGAGGTATATTAATGCCACTGGCTTTAATTTACTGCTTAATTTACTCCAATCAAAATAATCATCTGCTTATTAACTAAGGTGCTGTGTCTCCCAATGGGGACTGGGTGCACCCCCTGCGCTAAGCACTAATACCTGCCATCTGCTGTTGGTGATATGATAGTACTGTACCCCAGCACCATTACATTTAGCCCCCCAGATATTTCTGACAGCAGTACCAGTACCTACAATTCACAAAAGAGAAATAGATTTATTGACATTTTTACAGTTTACAGAATGTGACTCCCCCCTCCCACCAGTCATTGCCCAAGTGCACGACAGACCCCAGTTATACCCACGCCCCAGTTATACCCACGCCACTTTACTCTCTGGGCTTTGGTGCCACTTTCTGTCCATTTTCTGTTCCTGAGCAAATAGTTCCTGGATGAAACGAGGTGGCAAATCTATCCAATCAGCACCTGCAGAAACTGTATAGAAACACATGCTGCGTCCCGCAATCTTCTGTACCAGCCCCCCCCCCCCCCCCACAGCAGGGAGGCTCTGTGCCCCTAGTAGCCCCCCATCTTATTTTATGCTTATTCACTGGGCTTCTGCCACTTACCTGCGCTTAGGGACCCACTCCCAATACACAGTCTATATACACCATATACCCCTCCCAATATACAGTCTGTATCCACTATATACCCCTCCCAATATACGGTCTATTTACACTATATACCCCTCCCAATATACAGTCTATATACACTATATACCCCTCCTGATATACAGTCTATATACAGTATATACCCCCTCCCCGTATACAGTCTATATACACCCCTCCCAATATACAGTCTGTATCCACTATATACCCCTCCCAATATACAGTCTATCCACTATATACCCCTCCCAATATACAGTCTGTATCCACTATATACCCCTCCCAATATACAGTCTGTATCCACTATATACCCCTCCTGATATACAGTCTATATACCCCTCCCGATATATAATCTATATACCCCTCCCAATACACAGTCTATATACCCCTCCCGATATACAGTCTATATACATCATATACCCCTCCCAATATACAGTCTATATACCCCTTCCAATATAGTCTATATACTATATATACACAATGTAACAATATATATATACAATATACAGTCTATATACCCCTCCCAATATAGTCTATATACTATATACACACAATGTAACAATATATATATACATACACACACAATATACAGTCGCTGGCACATAAAAGATCGCCTAACAAGATAGGGGGGCTGCCGGGGAGCAACATTGAAGGCCTGGCTCATTATGGTTATAGGGCTGCTGTACCCCTAGGCTGGTACTGTAAGTACAGTATATAAAATACAGCATTTGTAGCCCGAGTCCTGTTTTAGGAGTTAGTTCTCCTTTAAACTGTGCTACCGCCTGTTGTGCTGTCAGGGAATGCGAGAGACAGACAGATGTATGTGGGGGAGAGAGACAGACTGATTGACACGTGGGGGGGGGGGGTGCATACACTGTGCTGAAGTATAACTGGGCCCCCTACTTGGAGAAGTGAATAGAAGACCCTATGTGTCCGGTAGTAAGCAGGGGCCCGTCATTGCCACTCTAGCTGGGGCCCATTATTGCAGATTTGGGTATGTATATGGGTGGGGGGTATGTATATCGGTTGGGGGGTAGCACAGGACCTGGGGAGAAATGCACTTTAATATTGTTCCAAGTCTCAAACAAAAGGGGAGCTGGCACCCAGTCCTGTGTTTGGCTGAGGGTGCTGCTGGGACATTGCACTTTAATTTCCGCCTGGAAAGCTCTGTGTAACTGGCTGCACTGGCACTTTATAACCCCCCCACCCCGATGAAAAAACACAGTTATAGGTGTACAGCCAGGAACAGACTGATGGGAGATCTACCCCCCCCAGTAAATATGATGCACAGGTACAGCCAGGAACAGACTGATGGGAGATCTACCCCCCCCAGTAAATATGATGCACAGGTACAGCCAGGAACAGACTGATGGGAGATCTACCCCCCCCCCCAGTAAATATGATGCACAGGTACAGCTAGGAACAGACTGATGGGAGATCTAGCCCCCCCCAGTAAATATGATGCACAGGTACAGCCAGAAACAGACTGATGGGAAATCTAGCCCCCCCCCCTCAGTAAATATGATGCACAGGTACAGCCAGGAACAGACTGATGGGAGATCTACCCCCCCAGTAAATATGATGCACAGGTACAGCCAGGAACAGACTGATGGGAGATCTAGCCCCCCCAGTAAATATGATGCACAGGTACAGCCAGGAACAGACTGATGGGAGATCTACCCCCCCCCCCCAGTAAATATGATGCACAGGTACAGCCAGGAACAGACTGATGGGAGATCTAGCCCCCCCCTCAGTAAATATGATGCACAGGTACAGCCAGGAACAGACTGATGGGAGATCTAGCCCTCCCCCACTCCCCAGTAAATATGATGCACAGATACAGCCAGGAACAGACTGATGGGAGATCTAGCCCCCCCCCCTCAGTAAATATGATGCACAGGAACAGACTGATGGGAGATCTACCCCCCAGGAAATATGATGCTCAGGTACAGCCAGGAACAGACTGATGGGAGATCTACCCCCCCCCCCCCCCCAGGAAATATGATGCACAGGTACAGCCAGGAACAGACTGATGGGAGATCTACCCCCCCCCCCCCCCAGTACATATGATGCACAGGTACAGCCAGGAACAGACTGATGGGAGATCTAGCCCCCCCCCCACTCCCCAGTAAATATGATGCACAGGAACAGACTGATGGGAGATCTACCCCCCCCCCCCCAGGAAATATGATGCACAGGTACAGCCAGGAACAGACTGATGGGAGATCTACCCCCCCCCCCCCAGTACATATGATGCACAGGTACAGCCAGGAACAGACTGATGGGAGATCTACCCCCCCCCAAGTAAATATGATGCACAGGTACAGCCAGTAACAGACTGATGGGAGATCTAGCCCCCCCCCCTCCCACTCCCCAGTAAATATGATGCACAGGAACAGACTGATGGGAGATCTACCCCCCCCCAGTAAATATGATGCACAGGTACAGCCAGGAACAGACTGATGGGAGATCTACCCCCCCCCCCCCCCAGTACATATGATGCACAGGTACAGCCAGGAACAGACTGATGGGAGATCTACCCCCCCCCCCCCCAGTAAATATGATGCACAGGTACAGCCAGTAACAGACTGATGGGAGATCTAGCCCCCCCCTCAGTAAATATGATGCACAGGTACAGCCAGGAACAGACTGATGGGAGATCTAGCCCTCCCCCACTCCCCAGTAAATATGATGCACAGATACAGCCAGGAACAGACTGATGGGAGATCTAGCCCCCCCCCTCAGTAAATATGATGCACAGGTACAGCCAGGAACAGACTGATGGGAGATCTACCCCCCCCCAGTAAATATGATGCACAGGTACAGCCAGTGACAGACTGATGGGAGATCTAGCCCCCCCCTCCCCAGTAAATACGATGCACAGGAACAGACTGATGGGAGATCTAGGTCCCCCCCCCCCCCCAGTAAATATGATGCACAGGTACAGCCAGTAACAGACTGATGGGAGATCTAGCCCCCCCCTCAGTAAATACGATGCACAGGTACAGCCAGGAACAGACTGATGGGAGATCTAGCCCCCCCCTCAGTAAATACGATGCACAGGTACAGCCAGGAACAGACTGATGGGAGATCTACCCCCCCCCCCCCCAGGAAATATGATGCAGAGGTACAGCCAGGAACAGACTGATGGGAGATCTACCCCCCCCCCCCAGGAAATATGATGCACAGGTACAGCCAGGAACAGACTGATGGGAGATCTACCCCCCCCAGTACATATGATGCACAGGTACAGCCAGGAACAGACTGATGGGAGATCTACCCCCCCCCAGTAAATATGATGTACAGGTACAGCCAGTAACAGACTGATGGGAGATCTAGCCCCTCCCCCACTCCCCAGTAAGTATGATGCACAGGAACAGACTGATGGGAGATCTACCCCCCCCCCAGTAAATATGATGCACAGGTACAGCCAGTAACAGACTGATGGGAGATCTAGCCCCCCCCTCAGTAAATATGATGCACAGGTACAGCCAGGAACAGACTGATGGGAGATCTACCCCCCCCCCCAGGAAATATGATGCACAGGTACAGCCAGGAACAGACTGATGGGAGATCTACCCCCCCAGTACATATGATGCACAGGTACAGCCAGGAACAGACTGATGGGAGATCTACCCCCCCCCCCCAGTAAATATGATGCACAGGTACAGCCAGTAACAGACTGATGGGAGATCTAGCCCCACTCCCCAGTAAATATGATGCACAGGAACAGACTGATGGGAGATCTACCCCCCCCCCAGTAAATATGATGCACAGGTACAGCCAGTAACAGACTGATGGGAGATCTAGCCCCCCCCTCCCCAGTAAATACGATGCACAGGAACAGACTGATGGGAGATCTAGGTCCCCCCCCAGTAAATATGATGTACAGGTACAGCCAGTAACAGACTGATGGGAGATCTAGCCCCCCCCTCAGTAAATATGATGCACAGGTACAGCCAGTAACAGACTGATGGGAGATCTAGCCCCCCCCTCAGTAAATATGATGCACAGGTACAGCCAGGAACAGACTGATGGGAGATCTACCCCCCCCCAGGAAATATGATGCACAGGTACAGCCAGGAACAGACTGATGGGAGATCTACCCCCCCCCAGTACATATGATGCACAGGTACAGCCAGGAACAGACTGATGGGAGATCTACCCCCCCCAGTAAATATGATGCACAGGTACAGCCAGTGACAGACTGATGGGAGATCTAGCCCCCCCCCTCCCCAGTAAATACGATGCACAGGAACAGACTGATGGGAGATCTAGGTCCCCCCCCCCAGTAAATATGATGCACAGGTACAGCCAGGAACAGACTGATGGGAGATCTAGCCCCCCCCTCAGTAAATACGATGCACAGGTACAGCCAGGAACAGACTGATGGGAGATCTACCCCCCCCCCCCCCAGGAAATATGATGCAGAGGTACAGCCAGGAACAGACTGTTGGGAGATCTACCCCCCCCCCCCAGGAAATATGATGCACAGGTACAGCCAGGAACAGACTGATGGGAGATCTACCCCCCCCCCCAGTACATATGATGCACAGGTACAGCCAGGAACAGACTGATGGGAGATCTACCCCCCCCCAGTAAATATGATGTACAGGTACAGCCAGTAACAGACTGATGGGAGATCTAGCCCCCCCCCTCAGTAAATATGATGCACAGGTACAGCCAGGAACAGACTGATGGGAGATCTACCCCCCCCCCAGGAAATATGATGCACAGGTACAGCCAGGAACAGACTGATGGGAGATCTAGCCCCCCCCTCAGTAAATACGATGCACAGGTACAGCCAGGAACAGACTGATGGGAGATCTACCCCCCCCAGGAAATATGATGCAGAGGTACAGCCAGGAACAGACTGTTGGGAGATCTACCCCCCCCCCCAGGAAATATGATGCACAGGTACAGCCAGGAACAGACTGATGGGAGATCTACCCCCCCCCCCAGTACATATGATGCACAGGTACAGCCAGGAACAGACTGATGGGAGATCTACCCCCCCCAGTAAATATGATGTACAGGTACAGCCAGTAACAGACTGATGGGAGATCTACCCCCCCCCAGTAAATATGATGTACAGGTACAGCCAGTAACAGACTGATGGGAGATCTAGCCCCCCCCACTCCCCAGTAAGTATGATGCACAGGAACAGACTGATGGGAGATCTACCCCCCCCCCCAGTAAATATGATGCACAGGTACAGCCAGTAACAGACTGATGGGAGATCTAGCCCCCCCCCTCAGTAAATATGATGCACAGGTACAGCCAGGAACAGACTGATGGGAGATCTACCCCCCCCCCCAGGAAATATGATGCACAGGTACAGCCAGGAACAGACTGATGGGAGATCTACCCCCCCAGTACATATGATGCACAGGTACAGCCAGGAACAGACTGATGGGAGATCTACCCCCCCCCCCCCCAGTAAATATGATGCACAGGTACAGCCAGTAACAGACTGATGGGAGATCTAGCCCCACTCCCCAGTAAATATGATGCACAGGAACAGACTGATGGGAGATCTACCCCCCCCCCCCCCCAGTAAATATGATGCACAGGTACAGCCAGGAACAGACTGATGGGAGATCTAGCCCCCCCCTCAGTAAATATGATGCACAGGTACAGCCAGGAACAGACTGATGGGAGATCTAGCCCCCCCCCTCAGTAAATATGATGCACAGGTACAGCCAGGAACAGACTGATGGTAGATCTACCCCCCCCCCCCCCCCCAGTACATATGATGCACAGGAACAGACTGATGGGAGATCTAGCCCCCCCCCAGTAAATATGATGCACAGGTACAGCCAGGAACAGACTGATGGTTGATCTACCCCCCCCCCCCCAGTACATATGATGCACAGGTACAGCCAGGAACAGACTGATGGGAGATCTAGCCCCCCCCCCCAGTAAATATGATGCACAGGTACAGCCAGGAACAGACTGATGGGAGATCTAGCCCCCCCCTCAGTAAATATGATGCACAGGTACAGCCAGGAACAGACTGATGGGAGATCTAGCCCCCCCCCTCAGTAAATATGATGCACAGGTACAGCCAGGAACAGACTGATGGGAGATCTAGCCCTCCACCACTCCCCAGTAAATATGATGCACAGATACAGCCAGGAACAGACTGATGGGAGATCTAGCGCCCCCCCCCCCCCAGTAAATATGATGCACAGGTACAGCCAGGAACAGACTGATGGTAGATCTACCCCCCCCCCCCCCCCAGTACATATGATGCACAGGTACAGCCAGGAACAGACTGATGGGAGATCTAGCCCTCCCCCCCCCAGTAAATATGATGCACAGATACAGCCAGGAACAGACTGATGGGAGATCTAGCCCCCCCCCCTCAGTAAATATGATGCACAGGAACAGACTGATGGGAGATCTAGCCCCCCCCCTCAGTAAATATGATGCACAGGTACAGCCAGGAACAGACTGATAGGAGTACAATGAGGGACACATACAGGGGCAGCTGGGGAGATGGGAGGAATTGCCCCTCCCTGTTATTATGGTGCATAGGGGCATCTGAGGACATAAACTGATCTCTTCCCATCTCCCATGTGAATGAGATGCATCGGGGTTGGGGGCACATATTAAATGGGGTAGTGAATGCTCCTCTACGTGAGGGTGGGGGAGATTGGGGACAGTAATGAGACACTGCAGAATGGGGTTATAGGAAGTTGTGACATAAGGTTTATTGGGCCCCTGAATTATTGGGGTGAAGTCCTGAGGTTTTATCCGAAAGTACAGAATGGGGGTGTAGGGTATAAACCTGAGGTGCAGAATGTACAAAGTGGGGGTGTAGGGTATAATCCTGAGGTGTGGAATGTACAAATTGGGGGTGTAGGGTATAATCCTGAGGTGCAGAATGTACAAAGTGGGGGTGTAGGGTATAATCCTGAGGTGTGGAATGTACAAATTGGGGGTGTAGGGTATAATCCTGAGGTGTGGAATATACAAATTGGGGGTGTAGGGTATAATCCTGAGGTGTGGAATGTACAAATTGGGGGTGTAGGGTATAATCCTGAGGTGTGGAATATACAAATTGGGGGTGTAGGGTATAATCCTGAGGTGTGGAATATACAAATTGGGGGTGTAGGGTATAATCCTGAGGTGTGGAATGTACAAATTGGGGGTGTAGGGTATAATCCTGAGGTGTGGAATATACAAATTGGGGGTGTAGGGTATAATCCTGAGGTGCTAAATGTATTAAGTGGGGGTGTAGGGTATAATCCTGAGGTGCTAAATGTACTAAGTGGGGGTGTAGGGTATAATCCTGAGGTGCAAAATGTACAAAGTGGGGGTGTAGGGTATAATCCTGAGGTGCAGAATGTACAAAGTGGGGTGTAGGGTATAATGCTGAGGTGTGGAATGTACAAAGTGGGGTTGTAGGGTATAATCCTGAGGTGCAGAATGTACAAAGTGGGGTGTAGGGTATAATCCTGAGATGCAGAATGTACAAAGTGGGGTGTAGGGTATAATGCTGAGGTGCGGAATGTACAAAGTAGGGGTGTAGGGTATAATCCTGAGATGCAGAATGTACAAAGTGGGGTGTAGGGTATAATGCTGAGGTGCGGAATGTACAAAGTAGGGGTGTAGGGTATAATCCTGAGATGCAGAATGTACAAAGTGGGGGTGTAGGGTATAATGCTGAGGTGCAGAATGTATAAAGTGGGGGTGCAGGGTATAATCCTGGGACTTGTTTGGGGGGCACAAACTCTAAGAGTTGCACATATGGCCCTTACCTGCTGCATGGAATCCCAATACCAAGATCTCAGATTGTTGGGCCCCCAAGAACTCCAAGTGAGCTGGGGTTGGGGGTAAAGCACATTCTGGGGGCCTGTCTGCCTGGGAGGAGCCTCTCTGGAGATGGAGTGACAGCACAAGAGACAGCATTGCAATTAATATGAACATAAATGTTATTTTATAGAAAATTAAGCTGTCAAATCACAGAGGCAGAGTGCAAGTGAGATGTCTCAGAGAGACACTCGTAGGAGTCACTGGAGAGACAGCACGGAGATCTGTGAGAGAGAACTGAAACTGTGAACACATTGGAGACTGCATTCCCTCAAAAAAATAAATAAACAAATAAATAAAGCCATGAGAGTAATTTGAGACACAGCAGTATGATCTCTCAGAGAGACAGCCATGAGAATCACTGAGAAACAGCATTCTGATAAGTCCTAAGAAAAAGAGCTTGAGGACCCACCAGAGAGACAGCAGTGAGTGTCCTGAGAGTACAAGAATGTCTGACAGATAAGTCTGCCTTGAGAGACAGATGGGAGTTGACAGCAAGAATTCATGCTGCATAAGAGTCCCTCGTAAGAGACAGCAGGAGTTGTGCAACAAGAGAGTACCTTTAGAGACAGCACTGAGAATCCTCTAAAACATACAGCAGGGACTCACAGGCACTGTTTCGAGATTCCTTTAGAAACTGCAGGACAGACATAAGATCCTTGAGAGATAGCGTTGTGACTCCTCTGAAAGAGACAGCAGGAACCTGTGTAAATGAGTAATTTAACAGCATAAATCTTTGCTACATGAGAGAGAGCATTGAGAGTCCTCCAAAAGAGACAGATTTGATATCCTTGAGAGACAGCATTAAAAGTCCTATAAGAGAAGGAACCCCTTCTGGATGAAAGTACATGGAGAGAGCATAGTAAGAGTCCTGCAAGAGAGTGTGAAGCAGAGACTGCTTCCAGATACAGAGCCCAGTAAGAGACAGAAGGAATATCCCCCAATAGACAGCAAGGTGAATACCTTTACCAGTAGTGCTGTGTCTGAGAGACAGACCTCCAGTAGTACAGGACAGCAGTGAGGACACTCTAAGAGACACTCCCAAGGCCCCTCAGTAGGAAAAGACCAGGTCGGGGACACTCTCTAGGAGGCCACTTCCCGAGATCATCTCCATCACCTCCGGAGTGCAGTGATCCGGGAACTCAAAATGTGACCCGCTGTGGCCCAGTACCTCCTTGTCCAATGGAATTACAAGGGATCCGCCCTCCGCGCCTTCCTGTTCCTCAGCTGAATCTGGGGAGGTTGGCACAGACTTGGTATGGGTTGGCACCTCTGGGCTGCGTGCTGACGACTCCCGAATCTGCGTCTCCTCTGATTGGGCAACTTGGTCACCCCCCCACCCAGAACAGGTCTCTCCCCATTGCATGCTGGACCCAGTATCCATTTGCGATTGGCATGGCGATGGATCGGACTGGCACGTGGCAGGGGAACAGGGTAGCCTGGCCCGAGTTCTGCTCTCTGGATTTCTCCTGCGTCGCCGTGGTCGATACTTGTAGTTGGGGTAGTCGGCCATGTGTTTAAGGCGCAAACGCTCCGCCTCCCGGACGTAAGGAATCTTGTCTGTGTCCAGGAGCAACTTCCAGCGCTGGCCCAGGCTGCGAGAGATGTCGGCATTGTGCATGTTGGGGCACAGAGACATCAACTTCCTCCTCTCTATCTGAGACCACACCATAAAGGCATTCATTGGGCGCTTTATATGCCCATTGGAGGTCTTGCACCAGCTGGGACCCCCAGGGGCCACATCAGTTGTCTTTGGGCAGCTCCCTGCAGGCTTGTTCTGTACCATAGTGGGACTGGCAGGACAGACTGGCTACTCTGTTAGCATGCTATGTGCCCGGAGCAATGCCAGCGTGGGCAACAGTGCCATATAGTTGCCCAGTGTACAGAGGAGGAGGGCACAGTAAGGGCACAGCAGGGTGCAGGTAAGTGTGGGCACAGGGTGCAGGTAAGTGTGGGCACAGGGTGCAGGTAAGGTGGCAGCTCCAGCTCAGGACTTTCCCTTCTGTCTCCTTGTTCCTTTGTCTCTCCTCTCTCTGCCCCAGACGCTGCCTCACTCCCTGTCTGCTGTCTCCCCATTGCACTCTCGGGTGTGGGGGGGGGGGGTGTCAGGAAAAGTCTGCCTGCAGTCTCTCTCTGCCCCGCCTCCCCCGCTCTCCTGCCCTGCTATTGGCTGCTGGGTGGCTCTTAGGCTGCACCAACATACACTGAGCACAGGGACCGCTGCAGATAACTGACTGGAAGTGTGTCAATGTGTGTGTGTGTCAGTATGTCTGCCAGTGTGTCATTGTGTGTGTGTGCCAATGTGTCAGTGTGTGTGTGCCAGTGAGTGTGCCATTGTGTGTCACTATGTGTGTGCCAATGTGTCACTGTGTGTGCCAGTGTGTCACTGTGTGTGCCAATGTGTGTGTGTCAGTGTGTGTGTGCCAGTGTGTCAGTGAGTGTGCCATTGTGTGTCACTATGTGTGTGCCAATGTGTCACTGTGTGTGCCAGTGTGTCACTGTGTGTGTGCCAGTGTGTGTGTGCCAATGTGTCACTGTGTGTGCCAGTGTGTGTGCCAATGTGTCACTGTGTGTCAGTGTGTGTGCCAGTGTGTCACTGTGTGTGTGCCAATGTGTGTGTGCCAGTGTGTCACTGTGTGTATGCCAATGTGTCACTGTGTCAGTGTGTGTGCGCCAGTGTCACTGTGTGTGTGCCAATGTGTGTGCGCCAGTGTCACTGTGTGTGTGCCAATGTGTGTGTGCCAGTGTCACTGTGTGTGTGCCAATGTGTCACTGTGTGTCAGTGTGTGTGCGCCAGTATCACTGTGTGTGTGCCAATGTGTGTGCGCCAGTATCACTGTGTGTGTGCCAATGTGTGTGCGCCAGTGTCACTGTGTGTGTGCCAATGTGTCACTGTGTGTATGCCAATGTGTCACTGTGTGTCAGTGTGTCACTGTGTATGCCAATGTGTCACTGTGTGTGTGCCACTGTGTGTGTTATTGTGTGTCAGTGTGTGCCACTGTGTATGCCAATGTGTGTGTGTCAGATATACAGTGTCAGTACAGACATGGGCAAACAAACATACACACACACAGACAGTAACACATTAATGTAGTAGATGAGGCTGAAAACACACATGACCAAGTCCCACATCACTGAGCAAGTGAAACCCACCCGACAGCTTGAGAGCCATTGGGCAGCCTGCCTGCCTGCCTGCCAGGGTATGGGGCCCTCCGTCCGGAAAAACTGCCAGATGTTGTCAGGTGGGTTTGATTTTACCGTATGTGGTGTTTACCCAATGGCCTGTATCCCACCTCATATAGAGTGAGAGGAAAAGAGACAGTGTGAGGGGAGATATAGAGTGAGTGGAAAAGAGACAGTGTGAGGGGGATATAGAGTGAAAGGGAAAGAGATATATATATATATCCCCCTCACACTGTCTCTTTCCCAATTACTCTATATCCCCCTCACACTGTCTCTTTCCCACTCACTCTATATCTCCCCTCACACTGTATTTTTCCTGCTCAGTCTATATCCCCCTCACACTGTCTCTTTCCCACTCAGTCTATATCCCCCTCACACTGTCTCTTTCCCACTGACTCTATATCCCCCTCACACTGTCTCTTTCCCACTGACTCTATATCCCCCTCACACTGTCTCTTTCCCACTGACTCTATATCCCCCTCACACTCTCTCTTTCCCACTGACTCTATATCTCCCTCACACTCTCTTTCCCACTGACTCTATATCCCCCTCACACTGTCTCTTTCCCACTGACTCTATATCCCTCTCACACTCTCTTTCCCACTGACTATACCCCCCTCACACTGTCTCTTTCTCACTCACTCTATATCTCCCTCACACTGTTTCTTTCCCACTCAGTCTATATCCCCCTCACACTGTCTCTTTCTCACTCAGTCTATATCCCCTCATACTGTCTCTTTCTCATTCACTCTATATCCCCCTCACACTGCCTTTTTCCCTCTCATTCTATATCCCCCCTCACACTGTCTCTTTCCCACTGACTCTATATCTCCCTCACACTGTCTCTTTCCCACTCAGTCTATATCCCCCTCACACTCTCTCTTTCCCACTGATTCTATATCCCCCTCACACTGTCTCTTTCCCACTCAGTCTTTATCCCCCTCACACTCTCTCTTTCCCACTCAGTCTTTATCCCCCTCACACTCTCTCTTTCCCACTCAGTCTTTATCCCCCTCACACTCTCTCTTTCCCACTCAGTCTATATCCCCCTCACACTGTCTCTTTCCCACTCAGTCTTTATCCCCCTCACACTCTCTCTTTCCCACTGACTCTATATCCCCCTCACACTGTCTCTTTCCCACTGACTCTATATCCCTCTCACACTCTCTCTTTCCCACTGACTATACCCCCCCTCACACTGTCTCTTTCTCACTCACTCTATATCTCCCTCACACTGTCTCTTTCTCACTTACTCTATATCTCCCTCACACTGTTTCTTTCCCACTCAGTCTATATCCCCCTCACACTGTCTCTTTCTCACTCAGTCTATATCCCCTCATACTGTCTCTTTCTCATTCACTCTATATCCCCCTCACACTATCTCTTTCCCTGTCACTCTATATCCCCCTCACACTGTCTCTTTCCCACTGACTCTATATCCCCCTCACACTGTCTCTTTCCCACTGACTCTATATCCCCCTCACACTGTCTCTTTCACACTCAGTCTTTATCCCCCTCACACTCTCTCTTTCCCACTGACTCTATATCCCCCTCACACTGTCTCTTTCCCACTGACTTTATATCCCCCTCACACTCTCTCTTTCCCACTGACTATATCCCCCTCATACTGTCTCTTTCTCACTCACTCTATATCTTCCTCACACTGTTTCTTTCCCACTCAGTCTATATCCCCCTCACACTGTCTCTTTCCCAATCAGTCTATATCCCCTCATACTGTCTCTTTCTCATTCACTCTATATCCCCCTCACACTGTCTCTTTCTCATTCACTCTATATCCCCCTCACACTGTCTTTTTCCCTCTCACTCTATATCCCCCTCACACTGTCTCTTTCTCACTAAGTCTATATCCCCCTCATACTGTCTCTTTCTCATTCACTCTATATCCCCCTCATACTGTCTCTTTCTCATTCACTCTATATCCCCCTCACACTGTCTTTTTCCCTCTCACTCTATATCCCCCTCACACTGTCTCTTTCTCACTAAGTCTATATCCCCCTCATACTGTCTCTTTCTCATTCACTCTATATCCCCCTCATACTGTCTCTTTCCCTGTCACTCTATATCCCCCTCATACTGTCTCTTTCCCACTCAGTCTATATCCCCTCATACTGTCTCTTTCTCATTCACTCTATATCCCCTCACACTGTCTCTTTCTCATTCACTCTATATCCCCCTCACACTGTCTTTTCCCCTCTCACTCTATATCCCCCTCACACTGTCTCTTTCTCACTCAGTCTATATCCCCCTCGTACTGTCTCTTTCCCTCTCACACTGTCTCCATGGCCGGGAGGGCGGAGCGAGTTGCAAGGTTCGCCGCCATATTGGTACACCCGGATGTGTGGCGCTTAATAGAGCTGCGGGTTCGCAGTAAATGATGTAATGAAGTTGCTAAGGCGATATGAAAACAGTCAGATTACCTGAGAGTAACACAGAAACTAGATGCTATGAAGACAATATGAGCAACATTAATGAACCAATGGTAAGGTATAAACTCCCGCCCTACCCTACCAGTGCCCCAAATACCCCAGCACCTCTTTACCCTGCAACACCCTGTGCTCTCTCTAATCACCTGTACCCTGGCTCTTATATATCCCCCACCCTGCCCCCACTGGTACCCTCATATCTACTGTTCCCCCACAACTGCATTATTGTTGGGGGAATAATTATCATAATGTACCCCCTACTGTAAATGATAAGGATATTAGCAGTCACTGAGGGGTTCTGTGCCCCCCATATAAAGGCACAAGGCTGCAGGCTGAGTTATACAGGGAACTCTGAGTATCACTCATGTATTATAAGGGATACTGTACCCCCTACTGTAAATGATAAGGATATTAGCAGTCACTGAGGGGTTCTGTGCCCCCCATATAAAGGCACAAGGCTGCAGGCTGAGTTATACAGGGAACTCTGAGTATCACTCATGTATTATAAGGGATAATGTACCCCCTACTGTAAATGATAAGGATATTAGCAGTCACTGAGGGGTTCTGTGCCCCCCATATAAAGGCACAAGGCTGCAGGCTGAGTTATACAGGGAACTCTGAGTATCACTCATGTATTATAAGGGATAATGTACCCCCTACTGTAAATGATAAGGATATTTGCAGTCACTGAGGGGTTCTGTGCCCCCCATATAAAGGCACAAGGCTGCAGGCTGAGTTATACAGGGAACTCTGAGTATCACTCATGTATTATAAGGGATAATGTACCCCCTACTGTAAATGATAAGGATATTAGCAGTCACTGAGGGGTTCTGTGCCCCCCATATAAAGGCACAAGGCTGCAGGCTGAGTTATACAGGGAACTCTGAGTATCACTCATGTATTATAAGGGATAATGTACCCCCTACTGTAAATGATAAGGATATTAGCAGTCACTGAGGGGTTCTGTGCCCATATAAAGGCACAAGGCTGCAGGCTGAGTTATACAGGGAACTCTGAGTATCACTCATGTATTATAAGGGATAATGTACCCCCTACTGTAAATGATAAGGATATTAGCAGTCACTGAGGGGTTCTGTGCCCCTCATATAAAGGCACAAGGCTGCAGGCTGAGTTATACAGGGAACTCTGAGTATCACTTATGTATTATAAGGGATAATGTACCCCCTACTGTAAATGATAAGGATATTAGCAGTCACTGAGGGGTTCTGTGCCCCCCATATAAAGGCACAAGGCTGCAGGCTGAGTTATACAGGGAACTCTGAGTATCACTCATGTATTATAAGGGATAATGTACCCCCTACTGTAAATGATAAGGATATTAGCAGTCACTGAGGGGTTCTGTGCCCATATAAAGGCACAAGGCTGCAGGCTGAGTTATACAGGGAACTCTGAGTATCACTCATGTATTATAAGGGATAATGTACCCTGTGCCACCCAAACCTTCCTGCAGATCTTTTGTACCCACCAATCAGCTTCATTGTCACATCCTCACTTGGGGGAGCAGAGGGGCCCATGGTTGGTGAATGAGAGCACTAAGTTTGGGAGCTCAGATATTTTATGAAGCAGCTGACAACTCCTAAAGACTATTATGGCCTAATGAAGTCATCGGGCAGAGACCTTCACTGGTTTCTCATTGGACAAGTTGAAGGGGGGCAAATGTGTCATTCAGAACCCAGTACAGCCATTTGAGCCCAACAACTTGTCTCTTTAACTTGCTGCTTCATGCTCAGTCAGGCACAAGCACACTAACCGCACACACGCAATATGGGGGTCAGTGCGTAGAACCACAGCCCCCCTCTGTAATATTGGCCAGAGTCTTAGAGCCGGCGGTGGGCAAATAATATAAGCGCCATAGGGTCTTCAAAAAGGAACAATCAAGTGCTTGAAAAATTAAATATAGTAGTATACTTGCTTAATCATTTTATATCCTTATTGTAGAGCACCTCCCCACTAGGAAATGGCTCCACCCATCTGCAGTCCCTTTGTCAGCGTCTCGAGGAGACCAACAGCGCTTTACTGGGGAGGATGATGGAGGAAGAAGAGCAGGCCATGAAGAGCGCTTCCCAGCAGTTGGGGCAGTACTGGAAGGCGGGGGTAATTTTGTATTAAGCTCAGGAAGCATCTAACTTACTCAGTTGAATATCTGATGGTTCTGTATATCAGAATGTATATAAGTTTCAGCTACCAACCAGGCAGATCATTGGGCAGAGGGAGCGGTACCTATGGGGTGCTCTAAAGGCCAAGGCTAATGAAGTGCTAGGTATTGTGCCAGTTAGCAGCCACCCAGCTAGGGCACTAATGCCAGTTCCATCTGAATAAGGTCAAAGGGAGGAGTAGGTGGTGCTTGGGATACTCTGAATGGCTTCATAACAAACTGGGAGAAATTGCATGAAACCACTGGAATGACATTTAGATGAAAGCTGTCCCCTAAGGAACATGACTAACAGCAGATGGTGCCCCCTAAGGGACATGACAAAAAGCATATGGTGCCCCCTAGGGAACATGACTAACAGCAGATGGTGCCCCTTAAGGAACATGACTAACAGCAGATGATGCCCCCTAAGGAACATGACTAACAGCAGATGATGCCCCCTAAGGAACATGACTAACAGCAGATGATGCCCCCTAAGGAACATGACTAACAGCAGATGATGCCCCCCAAGGAACATGACTAACAGCAGATGATGCCCCCTAAGGAACATGACTAACTGCAGATGGTGACCCCCAAGGAACATGACTAACTGCAGATGGTGCCCACCAAGGAACATGACTAACAGCAGATGATGCCCCCCAAGGAACATGACTAACAGCAGATGATGCCCCCTAAGGAACATGACTAACTGCAGATGGTGCCCCCCAAGGAACATGACTAACAGCAGATGGTGCCCCCCAAGGAACATGACTAACAGCAGATGATGCCCCCCAAGGAACATGACTAACTGCAGATGGTGCCCCCCAAGGAACATGACTAACTGCAGATGGTGCCCCCCAAGGAACATGACTAACTGCAGATGGTGCCCCCAAGGAACATGACTAACGGCAGATGATGCCCCCCAAGGAACATGACTAACAGCAGATGATGCCCCCTAAGGAACATGACTAACAGCAGATGATGCCCCCTAAGGAACATGACTAACAGCAGATGGTGCCCCCCAAGGAACATGACTAACAGCAGATGATGCCCCCTAAGGAACATGACTAACAGCAGATGATGCCCCCTAAGGAACATGACTAACTGCAGATGGTGCCCCCCAAGGAACATGACTAACAGCAGATGATGCCCCCCAAGGAACATGACTAACAGCAGATGATGCCCCCTAAGGAACATGACTAACTGCAGATGGTGCCCCCCAAGGAACATGACTAACAGCAGATGGTGCCCCCTAAGGAACATGACTAACAGCAGATGGTGCCCCCTAAGGAACATGACTAACTGCAGATGGTGCCCCCCAAGGAACATGACTAACAGCAGATTGTGCCCCCTAAGGAACATGACTAACAGCAGATGGTGCCCCCTAAGGAACATGACTAACAGCAGATGATGCTCCCTAAGGAACATGACTAACAGCAGATGATGCCCCCCAAGGAACATGACTAACTGCAGATGGTGCCCCCCAAAGAACATGACTAACAGCAGATGATGCCCCCCAAGGAACATGACTAACAGCAGATGGTGCCCCCCAAGGAACATGACTAACAGCAGATTGTGCCCCCTAAGGAACATGACTAACAGCAGATGGTGCCCCCTAAGGAACATGACTAACAGCAGATGATGCCCCCTAAGGAACATGACTAACAGCAGATGATGCCCCCCAAGGAACATGACTAACAGCAGATGATGCCCCCCAAGGAACATGACTAACAGCAGATGGTGCCCCCTAAGGAACATGACTAACTGCAGATGATGCCCCCCAAGGAACATGACTAACTGCAGATGATGCCCCCCAAGGAACATGACTAACTGCAGATGATGCCCCCCAAGGAACATGACTAACAGCAGATGATGAGCACTTCAGCTGAATCCAAATCCTGCACAAAGCACTGGCATCCAGCTGAATCCCAAGCAGAGTCCAGAATTTTGTGCATCCCTCAGCAAAACTTCACAAGACAGGGCTGTTTGGGTTGTGTCTGTCCTACATGTGGGCCAAGAGCCTTTCTCAGAGCAGGAAGGTTTTCCCCCCATTGTCTGAACTGCCTGTCTCTCTCTCTAGAATAATGCCCAGGCAGTGCTCTCATGGAGAGAGCGTCTGAAGCGAGACTCACAGAAGGATCTACAGAAAGTGAGAGAGCAAGGAAAAGTACGTGTGCAAGGTAACTAGCCCAGTAACTGCCAGGAACTCTGTGGGACTGGGAATAACCCCACCGTGTAACTGCCAGGGCTCCGGGGAACTGGGAATAACCCCACCGTGTAACTGCCAGGGCTCCGGGGAACTGGGAATAACCCCACCGTGTAACTGCCAGGGCTCCGGGGAACTGGGAATAACCCCACCGTGTAACTGCCAGGGCTCTGGGGAACTGGGAATAACCCCACCGTGTAACTGCCAGGGCTCCGGGGAACTGGGAATAACCCCACCGTGTAACTGCCAGGGCTCCGGGGAACTGGGATTAACCCCACTGTGTAACTGCCAGGGCTCTGGGGAACTGGGAATAGCCCCACCGTGTAACTGCCAGGGCTCCGGGGAACTGGGAATAACCCCACCGTGTAACTGCCAGGGCTCCGGGGAACTGGGAATAACCCCACCGTGTAACTGCCGGGGCTCCGGGGAACTGGGAATAACCCCACCGTGTAACTGCCGGGGCTCCGGGGAACTGGGAATAACCCCACCGTGTAACTGCCGGGGCTCCGGGGAACTGGGAATAACCCCACCGTGTAACTGCCAGGGCTCTGGGGAACTGGGAATAGCCCCACCGTGTAACTGCCAGAGCTCCGGGGAACTGGGAATAACCCCACCGTGTAACTGCCAGGGCTCTGTGGAACTGGGAATAACCCGACTGTGTAACTGCCAGGGCTCTGGGGAACTGGGAATAACCCCACTGTGTAACTGCCAGGGCTCCGGGGAACTGGGAATAACCCCACCGTGTAACTGCCAGGGAACTGGGAATAGCCCCACCGTGTAACTGCCAGGGCTCCTGGGAACTGGGAATAACCCCACTGTGTAACTGCCAGGGAACTGGGAATAACCCCACCGTGTAACTGCCAGGGCTCCAGGGAACTGGGAATAACCCCACCGTGTAACTGCCAGGGCTCCAGGGAACTGGGAATAACCCCACCGTGTAACTGCCAGGGCTCTGTGGGACTGGGAATAACCCCACCGTGTAACTGCCAGGGCTCTGGGGAACTGGAAATAACCCCACCGTGTAACTGCCAGGGCTCTGGGGAACTGGGAATAGCCCCACCGTGTAACTGCCAGGGAACTGGGAATAACCCCACCGTGTAACTGCCAGGGAACTGGGAATAACCCCACCGTGTAACTGCCAGGGAACTGGGAATAACCCCACCGTGTAACTGCCAGGGCTCTGGGGAACTGGGAATAGCCCCACTGTGTAACTGCCAGGACTCTGGGGAACTGGGAATAACCCCACTGTGTAACTGCCAGGGCTCCGGGCAACTGGGAATAACCCCACTGTGTAACTGCCAGGGCTCCGGGGAACTGGGAATAACCCCACCGTGTAAAGTTTATTGTCATAAACAAATAACAATGAAGCATTATTACTGTAATGAAATTTTTTTGACCCGTGTTCCTCCCAACTTTACATAGACAAACAAAACAAAAAACAAACAAAAAAAAAAATACAAATATTAAATATAATAAAAGTGTGCAATAAAGGTACAAGTATTTACAATAATAAAATGCAATGCAATATTTGAAATTGTGCAGTGAGGATTTTAAGTGGCTTTGCTTAAAGTGACACTGTGAAGAGTCCAGTAGTTATGGGGAGTGTGTGTTGGTTTGGGTAGAATGTCAGCAGTTCAGAAGCCTGATGGCTTGTGGGTAGAAACTGTCTCTGTATCTGCTGGTGCGGGTCTGGATGCTCCTGTACCGCCTGCCTGATGGTAGGAGCGTGAAAAGTCTGTGGCTGGGGTGGCTGGGGTCAGAGAGGATCCGCTGCATCTTCCTCCTACAGCGCTGTTTGTACAGGTCCTGCATGGCCGGCAGTTCAGTCCTGGTGATGTTCAGTCACCGTGTAACTGCCAGGGCTCCGGGGAACTGGGAATAACCCCACTGTGTAACTGCCAGGGCTCTGTGGAACTGGGAATAACCCCACTGTGTAACTGCCAGGACTCCGGGGAACTGGGAATAACCCCACTGTGTAACTGCCAGGGCTCTGTGGAACTGGGAATAACCCCACCGTGTAACTGCCAGGACTCCGGGAAACTGGGAATAACCCCACTGTGTAACTGCCAGGGCTCCGGGGAACTGGGAATAACCCCACCGTGTAACTGCCAGGACTCCGGGAAACTGGGAATAACCCCACTGTGTAACTGCCAGGGCTCTGTGGAACTGGGAATAACCCCACTGTGTAACTGCCAGGGCTCCGGCTTCAGATTGAGGCCTGTGATGAGAAGCTGCTCAGAGCTCAGGAGGAAGTGCAGCGGCTCAGAGAGTACAAGGACAGACAGAGGCCGACGTTCCTACTACAGATTGCAGCTTTACAGCGCCAGATACTCAGACTATCCCAGACTAATAAGGTACTTCTCCTGCCCCTCCCTCCCATCATCTCTGCCCTCCCCTTAATTCCCCTCCTATCTTACCCCTATCTTTACTCTTGTCCATTGCCCCCCCCATTTAGGCCCTTTGGTCACTGCTCTCTGTACTCTCTTTGCTTCCCCCTCGCAGGAGCAAGAGGCTGACACTGAGCTTTTAGCTGACACAGAGATACAGAAATGTTTGGAGAAGCATCAGAAGCTGCAGTTTCAAGCCTTGCAGAAAATAGCAGATGTGAGGCCTTCTGTCTGTCTGGCATTGTTACATTGTGCGCTTGTGCTACTCTGTGTGTATGAGTGTATTTGTATATCATTGCACTGTCAGTCCTCATAGTCTTGTAACACGCACAGGTACTGCGTCATCCACTGTAACACACACAGGCACTGCATCACACTATATGACACAGCGGCTGAGTGTGTAACAGTGTATGACGCAGTGCCTGAGTGTGTAACAGTGTATGACGCAGTGCCTGAGTGTGTTACAGAATATATATGTTCACGTGAATATTGGATTGTGTGACAGTAGATATACTGTTACTTGTGTATATTTGTGTTCATATTTATCACTTTCACGGGTTTTGTTTTCATTAACAAGGGTTTTTCCCTCTCTATAAAGTCTCCCATTGCACAGATCCCTCTCTCTCTCAGGAGGATGTGTCTGGAGAATCACAGAATGAAGCAACAAATCTACATGTACAAACAGGTGAGATTTTGGCGATTTTTGGCATAACTGTTCCTGTAGGGGGTGGGTGTATGTGAGTGTAACTGTATCCTGCAGGGGGTGGGTGTATGTGAGCGTAACTGTTCCTGCAGGGGGTGGATGTATGTGAGTGTAACTGTATCCTGCAGGGGGTGGGTGTATGTGAGTGTAACTGTATCCTGCAGGGGGTGGGTGTATGTGAGTGTAAATGTATCCTGCAGGGGGTGGGTGTATGTGAGTGTAACTTCCTGCAGGGGGTGGGCCTATGTAAGTGTAACTGTTCCTGCAGGGGGTGGGTGTATGTGAGTGTAACTGTTCCTGCAGGGGTTGGGCCTATGTAAGTGTAACTGTTCCTGCAGGGGGTGGGTGTATGTGAGTGTAACTGTTCCTGCAGGGGGTGGGCGTATGTAAGTGTAACTGTTCCTGCAGAGGGTGGGCGTATGTAAGTGTAACTGTTCCTGCAGGGGGTGGGCGTATCTGAATGTAACTGTTCCTGCATGGGGTGGACCTATGTGAGTGTAACTGTTCCTGCAGGGGGTGGGCGTATCTGAGTGTAACTGTTCCTGCAGGGGGTGGGCGTATCTGAGTGTAACTGTATTCGCAGGAGATGGGGCACTTACAGGAGCAGATTTCAAAGCTTCAGCACATGGGAAATGATCTACAGAATTGTTGGGTTTATGAGACAAGGAGCGCCTGGAAAATGCTGGTGGAGAAGAGTTGCAGGTGTGTGGTTGGTCGGTAGGGCGGGTGTATGTGCACATAGAGACCCCCTCCCTTCCAGTTGTCATTTTTTTGTGCTTTATGGCAGCAGGTTCCTACTACTCAGTTTGTAGAAATGCTGTCTCTCTACATGCAGGGGGTGTGCTGGAATCAGTTATTTGGGTGAGCTCTAATACATTTGCTGGGAAAAGGAGCACCCCTTAACAAATGTATTAGGACTAACTGTCAAAATCTGACTCCAACTCCTGCAGGAAGAGAGAATGAACAGAGACAGATGCTAAGGGGGGGGGGGGGGGGGGTGAAGAATAACAGAAACAGTCAAGGCTTGTGCTGATCATTACAGGGGCAGTTCCTATGCAGAGCAGGGGAGAAGCAGATGAGCAGTAAGTGCTATACACATCCCATTCCAGTTATAGAGGGGCACAGCAGCAATGCACTGTATATACCTTTGCTCTGGGTAAAGCCAGAGGGTGGAGCTTAGCACTTATAAATCTATGTAAGCTGGAATTATCCAATGGCAAACACTACTAGAACAATATTAATGAAAAGGTGTTATTTCTATGAAACAGATTTCCATATAGACACTTTTATGTGATTTATTTTATGGAGATCTGCAATGTTATCTAGTTTCCCTTTAAATGATCAGAACTGGTTCTTATAAAAGGAAACCTTCAGTTGTGTAGACCAGTACTGTCCAACTGGCGGCCAGCAACCCCCCTCTGTGTGGCCCCCCCACCTGCCTGGCTGCTGCGACTGCTTCCCTGTATGTATACCTTAAATGGTATCAGTAGTGAGACTAACTGCCCCCTGCATTGTTCCCCCTCAGATTCAGCCTGTAACCCCCTGTATTGTTTCTACATGTAACCCCCTGTACTGTTCCCCCTCAGATTCAGCCTGTAACCCCCTGTATTGTTTCTACGTGTAACCCCCTGCATTGTTCCCCCTCAGATTCAGCCTGTAACCCCCTGTATTGTTTCTACATGTAACCCCCTGTACTGTTCCCCCTCAGATTCAGCCTGTAACCCCCTGTATTGTTTCTACATGTAACCCCCTGTACTGTTCCCCCTCAGATTCAGCCTGTAACCCCCTGTATTGTTTCTACGTGTAACCCCCTGTACTGTTCCCCCTCAGATTCAGCCTGTAACCCCCTGTATTGTTTCTACATGTAACCCCCTGTACTGTTCCCCCTCAGATTCAGCCTGTAACCCCCTGTATTGTTTCTACATGTAACCCCCTGTACATTTCCCCCTCAGATTCAGCCTGTAACCCCCTGTACTGTTCCCCCTCAGATTCAGCCTGTAACCCCCTGTATTGTTTCTACATGTAACCCCCTGTACTGTTCCCCTCAGATTCAGCCTGTAACCCCCTGTATTGTTTCTACATGTAACCCCCCTGTACATTTCCCCCTCAGATTCAGCCTGTAACCCCCTGTACTGTTCCCCCTCAGATTCAGTCTGTAACCCCCTGTATTGTTTCTACGTGTAACCCCCTGTACATTTCCCCCTCAGATTCAGCCTGTAACCCCCTGTATTGTTTCTACATGTAACCCCCTGTACATTTCCCCCTCAGATTCAGCCTGTAACCCCCTGTATTGTTTCTACATGTAACCCCCTGTACATTTCCCACTCAGATTCAGCCTGTAACCCCCTGTCCTGTTCCCCCTCAGATTCAGCCTGTAACCCCCTGTATTGTTTCTACATGTAACCCCCTGTACATTTCCCACTCAGATTCAGCCTGTAACCCCCTGTACTGTTCCCCCTCAGATTCAGCCTGTAACCCCCTGTATTGTTTCTACGTGTAACTCCCTGTACTGTTCCCCCTCAGATTCAGCCTGTAACCCCCTGTACTGTTCCCCCTCAGATTCAGCCTGTAACCCCCTGTATTGTTTCTACGTGTAACCCCCCTGTACTGTTCCCCCTAAGATTCAGCCTGTAACCCCCTGTATTGTTTCTACGTGTATTGTTCCGCGCCAACATTGTGTCGCTGTATGTACTGCCTGCCCTATGCTGCCTGTATGTGCCATACCCCGCTTGCCCTGCCTGTGGCTTCTATTAGTGGCCCTACCATGTAGGCCAGAAAAATTCCGTCCCTCAGTTTTGACAGCACTGGTGTAGACTGATGAAAAAAAACCAAAAACAGATCAAAATCCCTGCTCCCTGCTCTCATCAACCAATTTACCCTCCTGTGACAATAAGGGCCCCACCCCTTTTTGCTCCATTTTTGTTCTGTTTTTATATATATATATATATATACTATATATATATATATATATATATATATATATATATATATATATATGTATATATATATATATGTGTATATATATATATATATATATATATATATATATATATATATGTATATATATATATATATATGTATATATATATATGTATACAGGGGATATAAAAGGTCTACACACCCCTTGTAAAATGTCAGGTTCCTGTGCTGTACAAAAATGAGACAAAGATAAATCAGTTCAGAACTTTTTCCATCTTTAATGGGACCTATAAACTGTACCGCTCAATTGAAAAACAAACTGAAATCTTTTAGGTGGAGGGAAGAAGACCAAAAAACCACTAAAATAATGTGGTAATATTTCTTGTATATATATTAATTATATAAAAATATATTATTAAAAATATTTCTTGTATATATATATTAATTACTCGCTACCTAATTTATCTCTTCAGATGCGCTCCTAATGATGACTTTGTACTGGACTTGCCTATATGATTATGATGGGAGGAGGTGAGAGGCCCCCCGACAGCCCCCACAGACACAATTTCAAGACCCCTTTGTTATGACACAACATGTTGGGGACCTCTGATTGGATGTAGGGGGTTGTCCCTGGGTACAGCTGTATGGCACACACCTACTGAATTCTCAGTCACAAGTAAAGTCACTTTGTACTGTCACTCTGGCGTCACGTTCTTGCCGAGGGAAGGGGGGTTTGTAAAAGGGTGAACTCTGCTGTGTGACCAACCTCTCAGGCGCATGCCTTTATATAAGGATCTTACTCAGTATGTGGGTTCATAAATCATCTTAATTGTACAAGTTCAGGAGCAAGCCAGCATTGGTCCATGGGTGTAAGGGAGTGCCTAGCCATCCAGGGGCCCCTCTAAACAAAGAGTCATAACAGGATTCTGGGAAGAAATTCCTTAAGGCTCCTAAAAAAGTCCCATTTACATGGGCTTGTCCCATTTACATGGGTTTATCCTATAGGCTAAAGCTCACCCACTGGGTTCAAAGCAGAAGCCAGGATAATAGCTGATCAGATTCCCAACTACAGACCGGTTTCGCCCTTTTTGGGGCTCATCAGTGTAGCGCAGGGTTTTCTGATCAGTTTAGGTAGAGCCAGGAGTGGGGATTCACGAACAAACTAAAAGGATTGAGGTGACCACCTCATACGTATGCAAAAAAGTCATAACAGGATTCTGGGAAGAAATTCCTTAAGGCTCCTAGAAAAGTCCCATTTACATGGGTTTATCCTATAGGCTAAAGCCCACCCACTGAGAACATACCTAGCTGCCCAGGGGCCCCTCTGAACAAAGAGAATATACCTAGCTGCCCAGGGGCCCCTCTTGCTGACTGTCCCAGATTGGGGAACAGAGAGAACATACCTACCTGCCCAGGGACCCCTCTTGCTGACTGTCCCAGATTGGGGAACAGAGAGAACATACCTACCTGCCCAGGGACCCCTCTTGCTGACTGTCCCAGATGGGGGAACAGAGAGAACATACCTACCTGCCCAGGGACCCCTCTTGCTGACTGTCCCAGATTGGGGAACAGAGAGAATATACCTAGCTGCCCAGGGGCCCCTCTTGCTGACTGTCCCAGATTGGGGAACAGAGAGAATATACCTAGCTGCCCAGGGGCCCCTCTTGCTGACTGTCCCAGATTGGGGAACAGAGAGAACATACCTACCTGCCCAGGGACCCCTCTTGCTGACTGTCCCAGATTGGGGAACAGAGAGAACATACCTACCTGCCCAGGGACCCCTCTTGCTGACTGTCCCAGATTGGGGAACAGAGAGAATATACCTACCTGCCCAGGGGCCCCTCTTGCTGACTGTCCCAGATTGGGGAACAGAGAGAATATACCTACCTGCCCAGGGGCCCCTCTTGCTGACTGTCCCAGATTGGGGAACAGAGAGAACATACCTACCTGCCCAGGGGCCCCTCTTGCTGACTGTCCCAGATTGGGGAACAGAGAGAACATACCTACCTGCCCAGGGGCCCCTCTTGCTGACTGTCCCAGATTGGGGAACAGAGAGAACATACCTAGCTGCCCAGGGGGGCCTGTCTCCGGCTGTCCCAAACTGGGGAGAAGATAGAACATACCTAGCTGCCCAGGGGCCTCTCTCACTGACTGCCCCAGAGTGGGGAACAGAGAGAACATACCTAGCTGCCCCTGGGCCCCTCTCACTGACTCCCCCAGAGGGGGGCTTAGAGAACATACCTAGCTGCCCCGGGGCCCCTCTCACTGACTCCCCCAGAGGGGGGCTTAGAGAACATACCTAGCTGCCCTGGGGCCCCTCTCACTGACTCCCCCAGAGGGGTGCTTAGAGAACATACCTAGCTGCCCCGGGCCCCTCTCACTGACTCCCCCAGAGGGGTGCTTAGAGAACATACCTAGCTGCCCTGGGGCCCCTCTCACTGACTCCCCCAGAGGGGTGCTTAGAGAACATACCTAGCTGCCCCGGGCCCCTCTCACTGACTCCCCCAGAGGGGTGCTTAGAGAACATACCTAGCTGTGCAGGGGCCCCTCTCACTGACTCCCCCAGAGGGGTGCTTAGAGAACATACCTAGCTGCGCAGGGGCCCCTCTCACTGACTCCCCAGAGGGGTGCTTAGAGAACATACCTAGCTGCGCAGGGGCCCCTCTCACTGACTCCCCAGAGGGGTCCTTAGAGAACATACCTAGCTGCCCCGGGGCCCCTCTCACTGACTCCCCAGAGGGGTGCTTAGAGAACATACCTAGCTGCACAGGGGCCCCTCTCACTGACTCCCCAGAGGGGTGCTTAGAGAACATACCTAGCTGTGCAGGGGCCCCTCTCACTGACTCCCCCAGAGGGGTGCTTAGAGAACATACCTAGCTGCCCAGGGGCCCCTCTCGCTGACTCCCCCAGAGGGGTGCTTAGAGAACATACCTAGCTGCCCCGGGCCCCTCTCATTGACTCCCCCAGAGGGGTGCTTAGAGAACATACCTAGCTGTGCAGGGGCCCCTCTCACTGACTCCCCCAGAGGGGTGCTTAGAGAACATACCTAGCTGCCCAGGGGCCCCTCTCGCTGACTCCCCCAGAGGGGTGCTTAGAGAACATACCTAGCTGCCCCGGGGCCCCTCTCACTGACTCCCCCAGAGGGGTGCTTAGAGAACATACCTAGCTGCCCAGGGGCCCCTCTCACTGACTCCCCAGAGGGGGGCTTAGAGAACATACCTAGCTGCCCCGGGGCCCCTCTCACTGACAGAGGGGTGCTTATTGACCATACCTAGCTGCCCCGGGCCCCTCTCACTGACTCCCCCAGAGGGGTGCTTAGAGAATATACCTAGCTGCCCAGGGGCCCCTCTCACTGACTCCCCAGAGGGGTACTTAGAGAACATACCTAGCTGCCCAGGGGCCCCTCTCACTGACTCTTCCAGAGGGGTGCTTAGAGAACATACCTCGCTGCCCCGGGGCCCCTCTCACTGACTTCCCCCAGAGGGCCCCTCTCACTGACAGAGGGGTGCTTATTGACCATACCTAGCTGCCCCGGGCCCCTCTCACTGACTCCCCCAGAGGGGTGCTTAGAGAATATACCTAGCTGCCCAGGGGCCCCTCTCACTGACTCCCCAGAGGGGTACTTAGAGAACATACCTAGCTGCCCAGGGGCCCCTCTCACTGACTCTTCCAGAGGGGTGCTTAGAGAACATACCTATCTGCCCCGGGGCCCCTCTCACTGACTTCCCCCAGAGGGGTGCTTAGAGAACATACCTAGCTGCCCCGGGCCCCTCTCACTGACTCCCCAGAGGGGTGCTTAGAGAACATACCTAGCTGCCCAGGGGCCCCTCTCACTGACTCCCCAGAGGGGTGTTTAGAGAACATACCTAGCTGCACAGGGGCCCTTCTCACTGACTCCCCCAGAGGGGTGCTTAGAGAACATACCTAGCTGCCCAGGGGCCCCTCTCACTGACTCCCCAGAGGGGTTTTTAGAGAACATACCTAGCTGCACAGGGGCCCTTCTCACTGACTCCCCCAGAGGGGTGCTTAGAGAACATACCTAGCTGCCCAGGGGCCCCTCTCACTGACTCCCCCAGAGGGGTGCTTAGAGAACATATCTAGCTGCCCAGGGGCCCCTCTCACTGACTCCCCAGAGGGGTGCTTAGAGAACATACCTAGCTGCCCAGGGGCCCCTCTCACTGACTCCCCCAGAGGGGTGCTTAGAGAACATACCTAGCTGCCCAGGGGTCCCTCTCACTGACTCCCCAGAGGGGTGCTTACACACATGGAATTATTACTGGTGAGGGCTAAGCAGGGCTGGGGGGTTGATGGGCTCCTTTCTGTTTATAGGATGCAGGTTTGGGGTAGTTAGTGAGCCCAGTGGCAGTTTGCAGGGTGCACTATAAGTTATGGGCCGGGGAAACCTAAAGGGTAAATCCTGCCCTAAGAGGCGACACAGAGCGTGTAGCTGCCATACAGACGTCTCTGGGTGGGGGGAGTTTAACTTAGCTGAAGGAAATCATCCAGAGATATGTACAGACTGCTCCAGACAGGACCCAGAGAGAGATGCTTCTAGAGACTGCACCCAGAGAGACACTGCTGATAGCAAAGAGGCTGAACTAGAAACAACATACAGAAGAGACTGCTCCGGAGCCAGGTCACAGAAAGAGACAGAAAGATACTGAGCTGTAGATTGCATAGAAACTTTTGGTGAGACTGAACAATGCAAAAGACTGGTGGTAAGAGAACACAGAAATAGACTGCTGATGAGACAGAGCACAGCAAGGGACTACTTTAGAAACTGGATACAAAAAGAGACTTCTGAGAAAGGAGACAGCACGGTGCCACTGGTAAAAGAGGACACAGAAAAAGACCGCTGTTATGAGTGAGTGCACATATTGATCTGTAGTGGAATAGAGACATCAGGGATAGACGCTGGGCTGGTTACACCAATAGGACACACAACCCAAAGGTAAGTGGGCAGTTCTATATATATATAAATATATATCTAATATATCCTAACCATAAGCAGACAGTACCCCTTCAACCCAAAAGGCTGCGGACAGGACAGGGATTCTCAAAGAATCCTACAGTATAATACCCCCCCATAACTCCTATTGCTCCATATACCCCTCCCTATAACTCCTCCTATTGCTCCATATACCCCTCCCTATAACTCCTATTGCTCCATATATCCCTCCCTGTAACTCCTATTGCTCCATATACCCCTCCCTATAACTCCTATTGCTCTATATAGCCCTCCCTATAACTCCTCCTATTGCTCCATATATCCCTCCCTGTAACTCCTCCTATTGCTCCATATACCCCTCCCTATAACTCCTATTGCTCCATATACCCCTCCCTATAACTCCTATTGCTCCATATACCCCTCCCTATAACTACTATTGCTCCATATATCCCTCCCTGTAACTCCTCCTATTGCTCCATATAACCCCTCCCTATAACTCCTCCTATTGTTCCATATACCTCTCCCTATAACTCCTCCTATTGCTCCATATACCTCTCCCTAAACTCCTCCTATTGCTCCATATACCCCTCCCTATAATTCCTCCTATTGCTCCATATACCCCTCCCTATAACTCCTCCTATTGCTCCATATACCTCTCCCTATAACTCCTCCTATTGCTACATATACCCCTCCCTATAACTCCTCCTATTGCTCCATATACCCCTCCCTATAACTCCTCCTATTGCTCCATATACCCCTCCCTATAACTCCTCCTATTGCTCCATATACCCCTCCCTATAACTTCTCCTATTGCTTCATATACCCCTCCCTATAACTCCTCCTATTGCTCCATATACCTCTCCCTATAACTCCTCCTATTGCTACATATACCCCTCCCTATAACTCCTCCTATTGTTCCATATACCCCTCCCTATAACTCCTCCTATTGCTCCATATACCCCTCCCTATAACTCCTCCTATTGCTCCATATACCCCTCCCTATAACTCCTCCTATTGCTCCATATACCCTTCCCTATAACTCCTCCTATTACTGCATATAATCCCTCCTACTTTTCCATATGACTCTCACTATGACTCCTATATCTCCTTATATCTACTCCTATTGGGGAGGAGTTGGCCTAAAGGTTAAATGATCAGCCTTTGATGTTGAATCTCATGCTAGAGACCCTGGGCAAGTCACTAAATCTCCTGATATCTCAGCATCCTTAGTGCACCTATAATTGCTGCCTTGCCTGCTGCATTGACTCCCATAAATGTAATGTATAAGAATATTTTGCCCTACCTTTCCATGTGCTCCATATCAGCTCTTATTGAGAGTTTGATTTCCTTGTGAGTTGCTATGCACTCCTGTTGCTATGCACTCTACACTCTGTTGGTGATTTACCCTAGGATGGCAGAAAGAGGGTATTATTTACCTTCCATAGACACTGCCTTACTTCTAGGCTGAGACTACTGGGTACTTGAGGTCACATACATACCGATTGCCTTGTGTGAAAAAGAAATTCCACTGGAGAACCAAGCAAGTGTGTTGTGTTTATTTGGAAATGCATAGCACTACATGTTTCAGACCTCTTGGGTCCATCCTCTGGCGCAGTACTGACCCAAGAGCTCCAAACATGTAGTGCTATGCATCTCTTAATAAGCACACAAAACTTGCTTGGTTTTCCAGTGGAATTTGATATTTTTCATGTTATATGTTGAAGTGGACCTTTTGATTGCCTTGTGTGTCTGGCTTTAGATGTGCGCCTCACGAGCTCCCCTGAGGAGGCGGGCCAGCACCCCATTACCTTGTGCCCATCAGAACCGCCAGCGAGGAGCAACTCCCATAAGGAAGCTATACTCACCTTCTAAAGCTGCTGGGAGTGCCCACTGCAGTGGCTCCTTAGACTCAGGGGTCTCGGATGGGAGAAACGAGGCCCATTTAAGAGTGGTACTACTTGGAGACCCAGGGGTTGGAAAGTCCAGTCTTGTGGCCATCTTTCGAAGGGAGCAGGATAGAGAAGCAGCAGAACAGCAGCTAGGTAAGTGAGGTCCAAGGAGAGTCCATACGAAATGTTTAGGGGTGACGAGACTCCTCCAAGCCTTGCCACCCAGTGAAGCAGAGATGTGCCCTGGATGAGGCAATGTCTTACTACCCTATATAATCTATACCTCAGGCTGGGAGAGGGCTGCTGGGAGTTGGTAATTGTTTTCTGGCTCTGATTGTTGTGGGGGCTCATTGCATGTGGGACCCAGTTAAAGCATATGATTTTGTCTCTCAATAATCAGTGATTTTGTTCTAGCAGAAGTGTTTGATTGCACCCTGATGGTGGACGGCAAGGAGACCACCCTGCTGGTCATGGATACGGATGAACGCAACATGAAGGTAAGAGAAAGGGTTGGACCAGGGGTGGTTGTATTTAGTCTGGTTAATGTGTTGGGTCCATCTGCAGAAAGCCATCGAGAGCAGTGATAGCCCCATGCGCCTCGGCAACGCCTACATCATCGTGTACTCAGTCACTGATAGGGCCAGCTTTGAGAGCGCGTCAGAACTTCGAATACAGCTTAGAAGAACTCGTCAGGCTGAAAATATCCCAATAATCCTTGTTGGCAACAAGACGGACCTTGTCCGCAGCAGAGAAGTTTCTGTGGAAGGTAAGTCGTCAGGAAAACGCCACAGGTATTCTGAATTGATAGAGTCACAGTAACCCATAGCAACCAGACAGTTTATAACCATCACCCTTACTGCTACTTATTGGTTACTATGAGTTTGTACCATGAGGGGCATTGGCACCATCTTTAGTGAGGAATCCCTGGTCAATGTTGACTTCACACCTTCACTGAAGACTAGTCTCTAATCCTACCATATTCCACTGCCAACCAATAGAAACTAAGCAGTGACAATTCAGACTCTGTGTGACCACCTACCTGACTAGCCAATGGCACTATTCAGAATTCCCCCCCCCCACACATCTCAAGAACTTGTTTGTGTCTTTCTGTAGAAGGTCGAGCGTGTGCTGTGGTGTTCGACTGTAAGTTCATCGAGACCTCTGCTGTCCTACAGCACAATGTCCAAGAATTGTTTGAGGGGATGGTGCGCCAGATCAGATTGCGTAGAGAGGGGGCAGACACAGCTGAGGGTTTTCGCATGCAGAGCCAACGCAAGGAGAGTCTGACCAAGAGGGCACGAAGGTTCTTGGACCGGCTTGTGACCAGAAACAGTAGGTCATCTTTGAAGGTCCACTCCCGATCCTGCCATGATCTGTCCGTGCTCTGATAAGCTCCTCAGGGAGAAGGCCACCCAGAATGAGCTCAGATATCAACTAAATGCTTTTGAGCCATGCAGAACATAATGGACACTGATGGGACACTGTACTGGCTGGACAGCTAGCATGAAGGACACTTACCACTCATGAACTGATTATTTGTGCACTGATGGACAGTTACCACCCCAAGACCAGGATGAAGCCTGCAATGAAGTTCATCACAACTGATACCTTTCTAATGTCAGCCTAATACCTACTTGCACCAAGCTCATTGATGTATTTGAAATGCCATTCTGCCCCATCTCTGTGGCTTTTGTGTAAGTAGAATGAAATATCTGGTGAGGTTCTACCATTTCTGACTCTGAGAGAATGTAGAAAGTCAGGAAACTCTCCCTCCCCCTACAAGGTTCTATGGAACTATGCCAAGCACCCACTAAATTCAGCACTGAGCAAACAGTGGAAAATCTGAGCAGAATGTTTATGGATGGAGGCTGAGAGAGGCTGCACGGAGAGATGGGGAGTGGGGGGCGTAAATGGATAAGAATAAACATCATGATCATTCTACTGCTATTTGGTACTGAGATATAATGGTTTCACCCTCTCCCACACCAGCTCCCCAACTGGGTGTCACTGTAGGGATTAGCCCTGCACCCCTGATGAGATATATTGGTCTCACCCTGTCCCACACCAGCTCCCCAACTGGGTGTCACTGTAGGGATTAGCCCTGCACCCCTGATGAGATATATTGGTCTCACCCTGTCCCACACCAGCTCCCCAACTGGGTGTCACTGTAGGGATTAGCCCTGCACCCCAGCTGAGATATAATGGTTTCACACTCTCCCATACCAGCTCCCCAACTGGGTGTCACTGTAGGGATTAGCCCTGCACCCCAGCTGAGATATAATGGTTTCACCCTCTCCCATACCAGCTCCCCAACTGGGAGTCACTGTAGGGATTAGCCCTGCACCCCAGCTGAGATATAATGGTTTCCCCCTCTCCCACACCAGCTCCCCAACTGGGTGTCACTGTAGGGATTAGCCCTGCACCCCTGCTGAGATGTAATGGTTTCACCCTCTCCCACACCCAACTGGGTGTCACTGTAGGGATTAGCCCTGCACCCCAGCTAATATAATGGTTTCACCCTCTCCCACACCAGCTCCCCAACTGGGTGTCACTGTAGGGATAAGCCCTGCACCCCTGATGAAATATAATGGTTTCACCCTCTCCCACACCAGCTCCCCAACTGGGTGTCACTGTAGGGATTAGCCCTGCACCCCTGATGAAATATAATGGTCTCACCCTGTCCCACACTAACTCCCCAACTGGGTGTCACTGTAGGGATTAGCCCTGCACCCCTGCTGAGATATAATGGTTTCACCCTCTCCCACACCAGCTCCCCAACTGGGTATCACTGTAGGGATTAGCCCTGCACCCCTGATGAGATATTATGGTTTCACCCTCTCCTACACCTAGACCCAGCTGGGTATCACTGTAGGGATTAGCCCTGCACCCCTGCTAATATAATGGTTTCACCCTCTCCTACACCCAACTGGGTATCATTGTAGGGATTAGCCCTGCACCCCTGCTGAGATATAATGGTTTCACCCTCTCCCACACCAGCTCCCCAACTGGGTATCACTGTAGGGATTAGCCCTGCACCCCTGCTGAGATATAATGGTTTCACACTCTCCTACACCCAACTGGGTGTCACCGTAGGGATTAGCCCTGCACCCCTGCTGAGATATAATGGTTTCACCCTCTCCCACACCAGCTCTCCAACTGGGTATCACTGTAGGGATTAGCCCTGCACCCCTGCTGAGATATAATGGTTTCCCCCTCTCCCACACCCAACTGGGTGTCACTGTAGGGATTAGCCCTGCACCCCTGCTGAGATATAATGGTTTCCCCCTCTCCCACACCAGCTCCCCAACTGGGTGTCACTGTAGGGATGAGCCCTGCACCCCTCCTGAGATATAATGGTTTCCCCCTCTCCCACACCAGCTCCCCAACTGGGTATCACTGTAGGGATTAGCCCTGCACCCCTGCTGAGATATAATGGTTTCCCCCTCTCCCACACCAGCTCCCCAACTGGGTATCACTGTAGGGATTAGCCCTGCACCCCAGCTGAGATATTATGGTTTCACCCTCTCCTACACCCAACTGGGTGTCACTGTAGGGATTAGCCCTGCACCCCTGCTGAGATATAATGGTTTCCCCCTCTCCCACACCAGCTCCCCAACTGGGTGTCACTGTAGGGATGAGCCCTGCACCCCTGCTGAGATATAATGGTTTCCCCCTCTCCCACACCAGCTCCCCAACTGGGTATCACTGTAGGGATTAGCCCTGCACCCCTGCTGAGATTTAATGGTTTCACCCTCTCCCACACCAGCTCCCCAACTGGGTATCACTGTAGGGATTAGCCCTGCACCCCAGCTGAGATATTATGGTTTCACCCTCTCCTACACCCAACTGGGTGTCACTGTAGGGATTAGCCCTGCACCCCTGCTGAGATATAATGGTTTCACCCTCTCCCACACCAGCTCCCCAACTGGGTATCACTGTAGGGATTAGCCCTGCACCCCTGCTGAGATATAATGGTTTCACCCTCTCCCACACCAGCTCCCCAACTGGGTATCACTGTAGGGATTAGCCCTGCACCCCTGCTGAGATATTATGGTCTCACTCCCGGCCTCACACTGTCTGCTGGGAGTCTTCCCCTCAACTCACTGCATTTCAGGAAATCCGGGAGTCACAGTGCTGTATCCCCCATAGCCCAGTCACACCCTGCGCTGAGCCCCCAAATATTTCCTTTTAGTGGGTCGTGGGTATGAAATGTTTAAGTGGAAGGACTGGGGCTGCTCTTGGCTCTGACCCACTTAGAGCTGTGCCCCCAGCCATTCCCTCTACAAACTGCATTGCTACCATCATATACTCTGTGTCCCTGTTACAGTATTTGCTGCCCCTCCCATAGTGTTGGGTGTAAGGGGGTCTGGCTTTCATCTCACTGTTTAATGACCCACAGCCTCCGGATAAACACAGCCAGTCAGTCAGACTCTGTTATTGATCCCTGGGGACACAGCAAGGAGATTAGCAGCCTGGGGCCCCTATGTACCCCACACCCAGCAGAGTCTCATTGTGCCCCTCACTACTGGTACTGTCACATTGTAGCCCCTCCAAAACCATACAGGCACATAATGCAACCGTATATTATATACAGATACAGATACACCCCCATATTTCCCCCAGCCCCCCCACTGTCACAGTGTAACCCCCATATCATATATGCACATAATGTAACTGTATAATATATAGGCACAGATATACCCCCCCATCTTTCCCCAGCCCCCCCCCCCCACTGTCACAGTGTAACCCCCATATCATATATGCACATAATGTAACTGTATAATATATAGGCACAGATATACCCCCCATCTTTCCCCCAGCCCCCCCCCCCCACCTGTCACAGTGTAACCCCCATATCATATATGCACATAATGTAACTGTATAATATATAGGCACAGATATACCCCCCCATCTTTCCCCCCAGCCCCCCCCCACGGTCACAGTGTAACCCCCATATCAATATATGCACATAATGTAACTGTATAATATATAGGCACAGATATACCCCCATCTTCCCCCCCCCACTGTCACAGTGTAACCCCCATATCATATATGCACATAATCTAACTATAATATATAGGCACAGATATACCGCCCCATCTTCCCCCCCCACTGTCACAGTGTAACCCCCATATCATATATGCACATAATGTAACTGTATAATATATAGGCACAGATATACCCCCCCATCTTTCCCCCGAGCCCCCCCCCCCCACTGTCACAGTGTAACCCCCATATCATATATGCACATAATGTTACTGTAATAATATATAGGCCACAGATATACCTCCCCATCTTTCCCCCAGCCCCCCCCCCCCCACTGTCACAGTGTAACCCCCATATCATATATGCACATAATGTAACTGTATAATATATAGGCACAGATATACCCCCCATCTTCCCCCCCCCCCGTCACAGTGTAACCCCCATATCATATATGCACATAATGTAACTGTATAATATATAGGCACAGATATACCCCCCATCTTTCCCCCAGCCCCCCCCACTGTCACAGTGTAACCCCCATATCATATATGCACATAATGTAACTGTATAATATATAGGCACAGATATACCCCCCATCTTTCCCCCAGCCCCCCCCCCCACTGTCACAGTGTAACCCCCATATCATATATGCACATAATGTAACTGTATAATATATAGGCACAGATATACCCCCCATCTTTCCCCCCCCCCCCACTGTCACAGTGTAACCCCCATATCATATATGCAGCATAATGTAACTGTATAATATATAGGCACAAATATACCCCCCATCTTTCCCCAGCCCCCCCCCCCCCACTGTCACAGTGTAACCCCCATATCATATATGCACATAATGTAACTGTATAATATATAGGCACAGATATACCCCCATCTTTCCCCCAGCCCCCCCCACACTGTCACAGTGTAACCCCCATATCATATATGCACATAATGTAACTGTATAAAATATAGGCACAGATATACCCCCCATCTTCCCCCCCCCTGTCACAGTGTAACCCCCATATCATATATGCACATAATGTAACTGTATAATATATAGGCACAGATATACCCCCCATCTTTCCCCCAGCCCCCCCCCCCCACTGTCACAGTGTAACCCCCATATCATTTATGCACATAATGTAACTGTATAATATATAGGCACAGAAATACCCCCCATCTTTCCCCCAGCCCCCCCCCCACTGTCACAGTGTAACCCCCATATCATATATGCACATAATGTAACTGTATAATATATAGGCACAGATATACCCCCCATCTTTCCCCCAGCCCCCCCCCCCCACTGTCACAGTGTAACCCCCATATCATATATGCACATAATGTAACTGTATAATATATAGGCACAGATATACCCCCCATCTTTCCCCCAGCCCCCCCCACTGTCACAGTGTAACCCCCATATCATATATGCACATAATGTAACTGTATAATATATAGGCACAGATATACCCCCCCATCTTTCCCCCAGCCCCCCCCCCCACTGTCACAGTGTAACCCCCATATCATTTATGCACATAATGTAACTGTATAATATATAAGGCACAGAAATACCCCCCATCTTTCCCCCAGCCCCCCCCCACTGTCACAGTGTAACCCCATATCATATATGCACATAATATAACTGTATAATATATAGGCACAGATATACCCCCGCATCTTTCCCCCAGCCCCCCCCCCACTGTCACAGTGTAACCCCCATATCATATATGCACATAATGTAACTGTATAATATATAGGCACAGATATACCCCCCATCTTTCCCCAGCCCCCCCCCCCACTGTCACAGTGTAACCCCCATATCATATATGCACATAATGTAACTGTAATAATATATAGGCACAGATATACCCCCATCTTTCCCCAGCCCCCCCCCCACTGTCACAGTGCAACCCCCATATCATATATGCACATAATGTAACTGTATAAAATATAGGCACAGATATACCCCCCATCTTTCCCCCAGCCCCCCCCCACTGTCACAGTGTAACCCCCATATCATATATGCACATAATGTAACTGTATAATATATAGGCACAGATATACCCCCCATCTTCCCCCCCCCCCACTGTCACAGTGTAACCCCCATATCATATATGCACATAATGTAACTGTATAATATATAGGCACAGATATACCCCCCATCTTTCCCCCAGCCCCCCCCGCTGTCACAGTGTAACCCCCATATCATATATGCACATAATGTAACTGTATAATATATAGGCACAGATATACCCCCCATCTTTCCCCCCCCCCCCCCACTGTCACAGTGTAACCCCCCATATCATTTATGCACATAATGTAACTGTATAATATATAGGCACAGAAATACCCCCCATCTTTCCCCCCCCACTGTCACAGTGTAACCCCCATATCATATATGCACATAATATAACTGTATAATATATAGGCACAGATATACCCCCATCTTTCCCCCAGCCCCCCCCCCACTGTCACAGTGTAACCCCCATATCATATATGCACATAATGTAACTGTATAATATATAGGCACAGATATACCCCCCATCTTTCCCCCAGCCCCCCCCACTGTCACAGTGTAACCCCCATATCATATATGCACATAATGTAACTGTATAATATATAGGCACAGATATACCCCCCATCTTTCCCCCAGCCCCCCCCCCCACTGTCACAGTGTAACCCCCATATCATTTATGCACATAATGTAACTGTATAATATATAGGCACAGAAATACCCCCCATCTTTCCCCCCCCCCCCACTGTCACAGTGTAACCCCCATATCATATATGCACATAATGTAACTGTATAATATATAGGCACAGATATACCCCCCATCTTTCCCCCAGCCCCCCCCCCACTGTCACAGTGTAACCCCCATATCATATATGCACATAATGTAACTGTATAATATATAGGCACAGATATACCCCCCATCTTTCCCCCAGCCCCCCCCACTGTCACAGTGTAACCCCCATATCATATATGCACATAATGTAACTGTATAATATATAGGCACAGATATACCCCCCATCTTTCCCCCAGCCCCCCCCCCCACTGTCACAGTGTAACCCCCATATCATATATGCACATAATGTAACTGTATAATATATAGGCACAGATATACCCCCCATCTTTCCCCCAGCCCCCCCCCCCCCCCCACTGTCACAGTGTAACCCCCATATCATATATGCACATAATGTAACTGTATAATATATAGGCACAGATATACCCCATCTTTCCTCCAGCCCCCCCCCCACTGTCACAGTGTAACCCCAATATCATATATGCCCATAATGTAACTGTATAATATATAGGCACAGATATACCCCCATCTTTCCCCAGCCCCCCCACTGTCACAGTGTAACCCCATATCATATATGCACATAATGTAACTGTATAATATATAGGCACAGATATACCCCCATCTTTCCCCCAGCCCCCCCCCCCCCCACTGTCACAGTGTAACCCCCTATCATATGTGCACATAATGTAACTGTATAATATATAGGCACAGATATACCCCCATCTTCCCCCCCCCCCCCCACTGTCACAGTGTAACCCCCATATCATATATGCACATAATGTAACTGTATAATATATAGGCACAGATATACCCCCCATCTTTCCCCCCAGCCCCCCCCCCCCCCCACTGTCACAGTGTAACCCCCATATCATTTATGCACATAATGTAACTGTATAATATATAGGCACAGAATACCCCCCATCTTTCCCCCCCCCCACTGTCACAGTGTAACACCCATATCATATATGCACATAATATAACTGTATAATATATAGGCACAGATATACCCCCATCTTTCCCCCAGCCCCCCCCACTGTCACAGTGTAACCCCCATATCATATATGCACATAATGTAACTGTATAATATATAGGCACAGATATACCCCCCATCTTTCCCCCAGCCCCCCCCCCCCCCACTGTCACAGTGTAACCCCCATATCATATATGCACATAATGTAACTGTATAATATATAGGCACAGATATACCCCCCATCTCCACCCCCCCACTGTCACAGTGTAACCCCCATATCATTTATGCACATAATGTAACTGTATAATATATAGGCACAGAAATACCCCCCATCTTTCCCCCCCCCACTGTCACAGTGTAACACGCCATATCATATATGCACATAATATAACTGTATAATATATAGGCACAGATATACCCCCATCTTTCCCCCAGCCCCCCCCACTGTCACAGTGTAACCCCCATATCATATATGCACATAATGTAACTGTATAATATATAGGCACAGATATACCCCCCATCTTTCCCCCAGCCCCCCCCCCCCCCACTGTCCACAGTGTAACCCCCATATCATATATGCACATAATGTAACTGTATAATATATAGGCACAGATATACCCCCATCTTTCCCCAGCCCCCCCCCCCCACTGTCACAGTGTAACCCCCATATCATATATGCACATAATGTAACTGTATAATATATAGGCACAGATATACCCCCCATCTTTCCCCCAGCCCCCCCCCCCCACTGTCACAGTGTAACCCCCATATCATTTATGCACATAATGTAACTGTATAATATATAGGCACAGATATACCCCCCATCTTTCCCCCAGCCCCCACTGTCACAGTGGTAACCCCCATATCATATATGCACATAATGTAACTGTATAATATATAGGCACAGATATAACCCCCCATCTTTCCCCCAGCCCCCCCCCCCCCCCACTGTCACAGTGTAACCCCCATATCATATATGCACATAATGTAACTGTATAATATATAGGCACAGATATACCCCCCATCTTTCCCCCAGCCCCCCCCACTGTCACAGTGTAACCCCCATATCATATATGCACATAATGTAACTGTATAATATATAGGCACAGATATACCCCCATCTTTCCCCCAGCCCCCCCCCCCACTGTCACAGTGTAACCCCCATATCATATATGCACATAATGTAACTGTATAATATATAGGCACAGATATACCCCCCATCTTTCCCCAGCCCCCCCCACTGTCACAGTGTAACCCCCATATCATATATGCACATAATGTAACTGTATAATATATAGGCACAGATATACCCCCATCTTTCCTCCAGCCCCCCCCCCCCCACTGTCACAGTGTAACCCCAATATCATATATGCCCATAATGTAACTGTATAATATATAGGCACAGATATACCCCCCATCTTTCCCCAGCCCCCCCCCCCCACTGTCACAGTATAACCCCCATATCATTTATGCACATAATGTAACTGTATAATATATAGGCACAGATATACCCCCCATCTTTCCCCCAGCCCCCACTGTCACAGTGTAACCCCCATATCATATATGCACATAATGTAACTGTATAATATATAGGCACAGATATACCCCCATCTTTCCCCCAGCCCCCCCCCCCCCACTGTCACAGTGTAACCCCCATATCATATATGCACATAATGTAACTGTATAATATATAGGCACACATATACCCCCCATCTTTCCCCCAGCCCCCCCCACTGTCACAGTGTAACCCCCATATCATATATGCACATAATGTAATGTATAATATATAGGCACAGATATACCCCCCATCTTTCCCCCAGCCCCCCCCCCCCACTGTCACAGTGTAACCCCCATATCATATATGCACATAATGTAACTGTATAATATATAGGCACAGATATACCCCCCATCTTTCCCCCAGCCCCCCCCCCACTGTCACAGTGTAACCCCATATCATATATGCACATAATGTAACTGTATAATATATAGGCACAGATATACCCCCATCTTTCCTCCAGCCCCCCCCCCCCACTGTCACAGTGTAACCCCAATATCATATATGCCCATAATGTAACTGTATAATATATAGGCACAGATATACCCCCCATCTTTCCCCCAGCCCCCCCACTGTCACAGTGTAACCCCCATATCATATATGCACATAATGTAACTGTATAATATATAGGCACAGATATACCCCCCATCTTTCCCCCAGCCCCCCCCCCCCCCCACTGTCACAGTGTAACCCCCATATCATATGTGCACATAATGTAACTGTATAATATATAGGCACAGATATACCCCCCATCTCCCCCCCCCCCCCCACTGTCACAGTGTAACCCCATATCATATATGCACATAATGTAGCTGTATAATATATAGGCACAGATATACCCCCCATCTTTCCCCCAGCCCCCCCCCCCCACTGTCACAGTGTAACCCCCATATCATATATGCACATAATGTAACTGTATAAATATATAGGCACAGATATACCCTCCATCTTTCCCCCAGCCCCCCCCCCACTGTCACAGTGTAACCCCCATATCATATATGCACATAATGTAACTGTATAATATATAGGCACAGATATACCCCCATCTTTCCCCAGCCCCCCCCCCCACTGTCACAGTGTAACCCCCATATCATATGTGCACATAATGTAACTGTATAATATATAGGCACAGATATACCCCCATTCTTCCCCCCCCCCCCCCACTGTCACAGTGTAACCCCCATATCATATATGCACATAATGTAACTGTATAATATATAGGCACAGATATACCCGCCCATCTTTCCCCCAGCCCCCCCCCCCCCAACTGTCACAGTGTACCCCCATATCATATATGCACATAATGTAGCTGTATAATATATAGGCACAAGATATACCCCCATCTTTCCCCCCAGCCCCCCCCCCCCCCACTGTCACAGTGTAACCCCCCATATCATATATGCACATATTGTAATTGTATAATATATAGGCACAGATATACCCTCCATCTTTCCCCCAGCCCCCCCCACTGTCACAGTGTAACCCCCATATCATATATTGCACATAATGTAACTGTATAATATATAGGCACAGATATACCCCCCATCTTTCCCCCAGCCCCCCCCCCCACTGCCACAGTGTAACCCCCATATCATATATGCACATAATGTAACTGTATAATATATAGGCAGCAGATATACCCCCATCTTTACCCCAGCCCCCCCCCCCACTGTCACAGTGTAACCCCCATATCAAATATGCACATAATGTAACTGTATAATATATAGGCACAGATATACCCCCATCTTTCCCCAGCCCCCCCCCCCCACTGTCACAGTGGTAACCCCCATATCATATATGCACATAATGTAACTGTAATAATATATAGGCACAGATATACCCCCATCTCCCCCCCCCCCACTGTCACAGTGTAACCCCCATATCATATATGCACATAATGTAACTGGTATAATATATAGGCACAGATATACCCCCTATCTTTCCCCCCCCCACTGGTCACAGTGTAACCCCCATATCATATATGCACATAATGTAACTGTATAATATATAGGCACAGATATACCCCCCATCTCCCCCCCCCCCACTGTCACAGTGTAACCCCATATCATATATGCACATAATGTAACTGTATAATATATAGGCACAGATATAACCCCCATCTTTCCCCCCCCCCCCACTGTCACAGTGTAATCCCCATATCATATATGCACATAATGTAACTGTATAATATATAGGCACAGATATACCCCCCATCTTTCCCCCAGCCCCCCCCACTGTCACAGTGTAACCCCCATATCATATATGCACATAAATGTAACTGTATAATATATTAGGCACAGATATACCCCCCATCTCCCCGCCCCCCCCCCACTGTCACAGTGGTAAACCCCCATATATATATGCACATAATGTAACTGTATAATATATAGGCACAGATATACCCCCATCTCCCCCCCCCCCCCCCACTGTCACAGTGTAACCCCCATATCATATATGCACATAATGTTAAACTGTATAATATATAGGCACAGATATACCCCCATCTTCCCCCGCCCCCCCCCCACTGTCCAACAGTGTAATCCCCCATATCATATATGCACATAATGTAACTGTATAATATATAGGCACAGATATATCCGCCCATCTTTCCCCCCCCCCCCCCCACTGTCACAGTGTAACCCCATATCATATATGCACATAATGTAACTGTATAATATATAGGCACAGATATACCCCCCATCTTTCCCCCAGCCCCCCCCCCCACTGCTCACAGTGTAACCCCCATATCATTTATGCACATAATGTAACTGTATAATATATAGGCACAGAAATACCCCCCATCTTTCCCCGCCCCCCCCACTGGTCACAGTGTAACCCCCATATCATTTATGCACATAATGTAACTGTATAATATATAGGCACAGATATACCCCCATCTTTCCCCAGCCCCCCCCCCACTGTCACAGTGTAACCCCCTATCATATATGCACATAATGTAACTGTATAATATATAGGCACAGATAATACCGCCCCATCTTTCCCCCAGCCCCCCCCCCCCCACTGTCACAGTGGTAACCCCCATATCATATATGCACATAATGTAACTGTATAATATATAGGCACAGATATACCCCCCATTCTTTCCCCCAGCCCCCCCCCCACTGTCACAGTGTAACCCCCATATCATATATGCACATAATGTAAACTGTATAATATATAGGCACAGATATACCCCCCCATCTTTCCGCCCAGCCCCCCCCCCCACTGTCACAGTGTAACCCCCATATCATATATGCACATAATGTAACTGTATAATATATAGGCACAGATATACCCCCATCTTTCCCCCAGCCCCCCCCCCCACTGTCACAGTGTTAACCCCCATATCATATATGCACATAATGTAACTGTATAATATATAGGCACAGATATACCCCCATCTTTCCCCCAGCCCCCCCCCCCCACTGTCACAGTGTAACCCCCATATCATATATGCACATAATGTAACTGTATAATATATAGGCCCAGATATACCCCCATCTTTCCCCCAGCCCCCCCCCCACTGTCACAGTGTAACCCCCATATCATATATGCACATAATGTAACTGTAAATATATAGGCACAGATATACCCCCCCATCTTTCCCCGCCCCCCCCCCCACTGTCACAATGTAACCCCCCATATCATCTGATGCACATAATGTAACTGTATAATATTATAGGCACAGAAATAACCCCCATCTTCCCCCCCCCCCACTGTCACAGTGTAACCCCCATATCATATATGCACATAATGTAACTGTATAATATATAGGCACAGAATATACCCCCCATCTTCCCCCCCCCCCCCCACTGTCACAGTGTAACCCCCATATCATATATGCACATAATGTACTGTATAATATATAGGCACAGATATACCCCCCATCTTTCCCCAGCCCCCGCCCCCCACTGTCACAGTGTAACCCCCATATCATATATGCACATAATGTAACTGTATAATATATAGGCCAGATATACCCCCCATCTTTCCCCCAGCCCCCCCCCCCACTGTCACAGTGTAACCCCATAATCATATATGCACATAATGTAACTGTATATATATAGGCACAGATAATACCCCCCATCTTTCCCCCAGCCCCCCCCCCCACTGTCACAGTGTAACCCCCATATCATATATGCACATAATGTAACTGTATAATATATAGGCACAGATATACCCCCCATCTTTCCCCCAGCCCCCCCCCCACTGTCACAGTGTAACCCCATAATCATATATGCACATAATGTAAACTGTAATAATATATAGGCACAGATATACCCCCCATCTTTCCCCCAGCCCCCCCCCCCACTGTCACAGTGTAACCCCCATATCATAATGCACATAATGTAACTGTATAATATATTGGCACAGATATACCCCCCATCTTTCCCCCAGCCCCCCCCCCCCCCACTGTCATAGTGTAACCCCCCATATCATATATGCACATAATGTAACTGTATAATATATAGGCACAGATATACCCCCCATCTTTCCCCCAGCCCCCCCCCCACTGTCACAGTGTAACCCCCATATCAATATATGCACATAATGTAACTGTATAATATATAGGCACAGATATACCCCCCATCTTTCCCCCAGCCCCCCCCCACTGTCACAGTGTAACCCCCATATCATATATGCACATAATGTAACTGTATAATATATAGGCACAGATATACCCCCCATCTTTCCCCCAGCCCCCCCCCCCACTGTCACAGTGTAACCCCCATATCATATATGCACATAATGTAACTGTATAATATATAGGCACAGATATACCCCCCATCTTTCCCCCAGCCCCCCCCCCCACTGTCACAGTGTAACCCCCATATCATATATGCACATAATGTAACTGTATAATATATAGGCACAGATATACCCCCCATCTTTCCCCCAGCCCCCCCCCCCCCACTGTCACAGTGTAACCCCCATATCATATATGCACATAATGTAACTGTATAATATATAGGCACAGATATACCCCCATCTTTCCCCCAGCCCCCCCCCCCACTGTCACAGTGTAACCCCCATATCATATATGCACATAATGTAACTGTATAATATATAGGCACAGATATACCCCCATCTTTCCCCCAGCCCCCACTGTCACAGTGTAACCCCATATCATATATGCACATAATGTAACTGTATAATATATAGGCACAGATATACCCCCCATCTTTCCCCCAGCCCCCCCCCCCCTGTCACAGTGTAACCCCCATATCATATATGCACATAATGTAACTGTATAATATATAGGCACAGATATACCCCCCATCTTTCCCCCCCCCCCCACTGTCACAGTGTAACCCCCATATCATATATGCACATAATGTAACTATATAATATATAGGCACAGATATACCCCCCATCTTTCCCCAGCCCCCCCCCACTGTCACAGTGTAACCCCCATATCATATATGCACATAATGTAACTGTATAATATATAGGCACAGATATACCCCCATCTTTCCCCCCCCCCCCACTGTCACAGTGTAACCCCCATATCATATATGCACATAATGTAACTGTATAATATATAGGCACAGATATACCCCCCATCTTTCCCCCAGCCCCCCCCCCCCACTGTCACAGTGTAACCCCCATATCATATATGCACATAATGTAACTGTATAATATATAGGCACAGATATACCCCCCATCTTTCCGCCAGCCCCCCACTGTCACAGTGTAACCCCCATATCATATATGCACATAATGTAACTGTATAATATATAGGCACAGATATACCCCCCATCTTTTCCCCCAGCCCCACCCCCCACTGTCACAGTGTAACCCCCATATCATATATGCACATAATGTAACTGTATAATATATAGGCACAGATATACCCCCATCTTTCCCCCAGCCCACCCCCCACTGTCACAGTGTAACCCCCATATCATATATGCACATAATGTAACTGTATAATATATAGGCACAGATATACCCCCCCATCTTTCCCCCAGCCCCCCCCCGCCCACTGTCACAGTGTAACCCCCATATCATATATGCACATATGTAACTGTTATAATATATAGGCACAGATATACCCCCCCATTTTCCCCCAGCCCCCCCCCCCCACTGTCACAGTGTAACCCCCATATCATATATGCACATAATGTAACTGTATAATATATAGGCACAGATATACCCCCCATCTTTCCCCAGCCCCCCCCCCCCACTGTCACAGTGTAACCCCCATATCATATATGCACATAATGTAACTGTATAATATATAGGCACAGATATACCCCCCATCTTTCCCCCCCCCCACTGTCACAGTGTAACCCCCATATCATATATGCAACATACTGTAACTGTATAATATATAGGCACAGATATACCCCCCATCTTTCCCCCAGCCCCCCCCCCCACTGTCACAGTGTAACCCCCATATCATAAATGCACATAATGTAACTGTATAATATATAGGCACAGATATACCCCCCATCTTTCCCCCAGCCCCCCCCCCCCACTGTCACAGTGTAACCCCCATATCATATATGCACATACTGTAACTGTATAATATATAGGCACAGATATACCCCCCATCTTTCCCCCAGCCCCCCCCCCACTGTCACAGTGTAACCCCGCATATCATATATGCACATAATGTAACTGTATAATATATAGGCACAGATATACCCCCCATCTTTCCCCCAGCCCCCCCCCCCCCCACTGTCACAGTGTAACCCCCATATCATATATGCACATAATGTAACTGTATAATATATAGGTACAGATATACCCCCCCATCTTTCCCCCACCCCCCACTGTCACAGTGTAACCCCCATATCATATATGCACATAATGTAACTGTATAATATATAGGCACAGATATACCCCCATCTTTCCCCCCCCCCCACTGTCACAGTGTAACCCCCATATCATATATGCACATACTGTAACTGTATAATATATAGGCACAGATATACCCCCCATCTTTCCCCCAGCCCCCCCCCCCCCCACTGTCACAGTGTAACCCCCATATCATATATGCACATAATGTAACTGTATAATATATAGGCACAGATAGCCCCCCCCCCTGTCACAGTGTAACCCCCATATTATATATGCAGCCAGATAATGTAACTATAATATATATATATATATGAAGGGCTAGTAGATGGTCTATACAGTGGGAGGCAGTTGGCACTGGCAAATAAGCAATAACAGCTCATTAATGGGTAGAATCCAGAAATATGATCCAAAAATTCATAGCGTTGCCAGGATACAGTGCCCTAGTCCAGTGTTTTTCAACCTTTTTTGGGCAAAGGCACACTTGTTTCATGAAAAAAATCACGAGGCACACCACCATTAGAAAATGTTAAAAAATTTAACTCTGTGCCCAGCAGCAGTGCCCCCCTAGTACACTGGTGCCCAGCAGCAGTGCCCCCCTAGTACACTGGTACCCAGCAGCAGTGCCCCCCTAGTACACTGGTGCCAAGAGCAGTGCCCCCCTAGTACACTGGTGCCCAGCAGCAGTGCCCCCCTAGTACACTGGTACCCAGCAGCAGTGCCCCCCTAGTACATTGGTGCCAAGAGCAGTGCCCCCCTAGTACATTGGTGCCCAGCAGCAGTGCCCCCCAGTACATTGGTGCCAAGAGCCAGCCCCCCTAGTACATTGGTGCCCAGCAGCAGTGCCCCCATAAGTCAGTGTGCCCCGTGGCCCCCCCTAATACATTGGTGCCCAGCAGCATTTTACTCTTCGGCGGCTTCAGCAGCATCTTCCCCTCACGCGCGCCGCCTCTGCACTTCTGCCTACACGCGACCGCACACAGGCCCTTTTATAACGTTGCGCCCCGTGCGTACTGACGTCACCCGTACACACGGGGCGCAACCAATGACAGGGCCCGGATTTTTTTTTTAAATTAAAAATTGCGGCCCTGCCTACGGCACACCAGGCAACATCTCGCGGCACACTAGTGTGCCGCGGAACAGCGGTTGAAAAACGCTGCCCTAGTCCTCCCATGTCCCCTAAGCTTTACACCCTAATGCTGCCTATATGATATTATGATATTATGACATGATATTCGGTGTGTGTATGGGGGATTGATGAGACGACTGATATGGCAAAAGCCTACTGGGCGCCTTGTCAATCGGGTTGGACAAAAGCAGCTTTTAGGGCTGAATGGTCAGAAAGGGGTACAGTTCCCATTGTTTCTCCCTCCAGATCTGACTATTCAGCCCTGAACGTTAATGGAGGGTACGAATTATGTTTCCTTTAAGCAACGGTCGCAGGAAAGATCGCAATTGTTACGTGTGGCGCCGCCCATACACGGGCCCATAGTAGCTGCCGATATGGGTCCCTTGGGCAGATTTGGCCCGTGTATGAGCAGAACCGAGCGGCCTGGCCAACCCATATATGGCTGGAAATTGGCCAGGTTAGAAAATCCAGTCGGATCAGTCCCCAAACCGACCGCATCATTCACTGAACCCCAAACAGCTCCCAGAAGCCCTTACACACAGGGAAAAGTGGGACCCTCACACCGGCCATACACGTGGCGTCGTCACATCCGCCACACACCGTCAGGGCTGAAACAGCAGGTAAGGAGAAACAATAGGATTTCTACCTCCGTCTCCCGATTCAGCGCTGACGGCAGGTTTTGCTCAGGCGCCTTCTATGGCTCCCGATCAAAATTTTCTAACCTGGCCGATCGGCGACATGCCCTACACGCACGGAATATCGTACAAGGTTTAGTATCGGTGTATGGCCAGCTTTAGTAAATATTAGGGCAAATTTGCGGGATTAGTAAGCTCTCTTGTAGAGTGTAAGCTCTTTGGGGCAGGGCTCTCTTCCCCTCCTGTATCAGTTACTGATTGCTTTATATGTTACTCCTTGTAGAGTGTAAGCTCTTTGGGGCAGGGTTCCTTCCCCTCTTGTATCGGTTACTGATTGCTTTATATGTTACTCCTTGTAGAGTGTAAGCTCTTTTGGGCAGGGCTCCCTTCCCCTCCTGTATCGGTTACTGATTGCTTTATATGTTACTCCTTGTAGAGTGTAAGCTCTTTTGGGCAGGGCTCCCTTCCCCTCCTGTATCGGTTACTGATTGCTTTATATGTTACTCCTTGTAGAGTGTAAGCTCTTTGGGCAGGGCTCCCTTCCCCTCCTGTATCGGTTACTGATTGCTGTATATGTTACTCCTTGTAGAGTGTAAGCTCTTTGGGGCAGGGCTCCCTTCCCCTCCTGTATCGGTTACTGATTGCTGTATATGTTACTCCTTGTAGAGTGTAAGCTCTTTTGGGCAGGGCTCTCTTCCCCTCCTGTATCGGTTACTGATTGCTTTATATGTTACTCCTTGTAGAGTGTAAGCTCTTTTGGGCAGGGCTCCCTTCCCCTCCTGTATCGGTTACTGATTGCTTTATATGTTACTCCTTGTAGAGTGTAAGCTCTTTGGGCAGGGCTCCTTCCCCTCCTGTATCGGTTACTGATTGCTTTATATGTTACTCCTTGTAGAGTGTAAGCTCTTTGGGCAGGGCTCCTTCCCCTCTTGTATCGGTTACTGATTGCTTTATATGTTACTCCTTGTAGAGTGTAAGCTCTTTTGGGCAGGGCTCCCTTCCCCTCCTGTAATCGGGTTACTGATTGCTTTATATGTTACTCCTTGTTAGAGTGTAAGCTCTTTGGCAGGGCTCCCTTCCCCTCCTGTACCGGTTACTGATTGCTGTATATGTTACTCCTTGTAGAGTGTAAGCTCTTTGGGCAGGGCTCTCTTCCCTCCTGTATCGGTTACTGCATTGCTGTATATGTTACTTCCTTGTAGAGTGTAAGCTCTTTTGGGCAGGGCTCTCTTCCCCTCCTGTATCGGTTACTGATTGCTTTATATGTTACTCCTTGTAGAGTGTAAGCTCTTTTGGGCAGGGCTCCCTTCCCCTCCTGTATCGGTTACTGATGTGCTTTATAATGTTACTCCTTGTAGAGTGTAAGCTCTTTGGGGCAGGGCTCTCTCCCCTCCTGTCGGTTACTGATTGCTTTATATGTTACTCCTTGTAGAGTGTAAGCTCTTTTGGGCAGGGCTCCCTTCCCTCCTGTATCGGTTACTGATTGCTTTATATGTTACTCCTTGTAGAGTGTAAGCTCTTTTGGGGCAGGGCTCCCTTCCCCTCCTGTATCGGTTACTGATTGCTTTATATGTTACTCCTTGTAGAGTGTAAGCTCTTTGGGCAGGGCTCCCTTCCCCTCCTGTATCGGTTACTGATTGCTTTATATGTTACTCCTTGTAGAGTGTAAGCTCTTTGGGGCAGGGCTCCCTTCCCCTCCTGTATCGGTTACTGATTGCTTTATATGTTACTCCTTGTAGAGTGTAAGCTCTTTTGGGCAGGGCTCCCTTCCCCTCCTGTATCGGTTACTGATTGCCCTTGTAGAGTGTAAGCTCTTTGGGCAGGCTATCGGTTACTGATTGCTTTATATGTTACTCCTTGTAGAGTGTAAGCTCTTTTGGGCAGGGCTCTCTTCCCCTCCTGTATCGGTTACTGATTGCTTTATATGTTACTCCCTGTAGAGTGTAAGCCTTTTGGGCAGGGCTCCCTTCCCCTCCTGTATCGGTTTACTGATTGCTTATATGTTACTCCTTGTAGAGTGTAAGCTCTTTGGGGCAGGGTTCCTTCCCCTCTTGTATCGGTTACTGATTGCTTTATATGTTACTCCTTGTAGAGTGTAAGCTCTTTTGGGCAGGGCTCCCTTCCCCTCCTGTATCGGTTACTGATTGCTGTATATGTTACTCCTTGTAGAGTGTAAGCTCTTTTGGGCAGGGCTCTCTTCCCCTCCTGTATCGGTTACTGATTGCTGTATATGTTACTCCTTGTAGAGTGTAAGCTCTTTGGGCAGGGCTCTCTTCCCCTCCTGTATCGGTTACTGATTGCTTTATATGTTACTCCTTGTAGAGTGTAAGCTCTTTGGGGCAGGGCTCCCTTCCCCTCCTGTATCGGTTACTGATTGCTTTATATGTTACTCCTTGTAGAGTGTAAGCTCTTTGGGCAGGGCTCCCTTCCCCTCCTGTATCGGTTACTGATTGCTTTATATGTTACTCCTTGTAGAGTGTAGCTCTTTTGGGGCAGGGCTCTCTTCCCCTCCTGTATCGGTTACTGATTGCTTTATATGTTACTCCTTGTAGAGTGTAAGCTCTTTGGGGCAGGGCTCCCTTCCCCTCCTTGTATCGGTTACTGATTGCTTTATATGTTACTCCTTGTAGAGTGTAAGCTCTTTGGGCAGGGCTCCTTCCCCTCCTGTATCGGTTACTGATGCTTTATATGTTACTCCTTGTAGAGTGTAAGCTCTTTTGGGCAGGGCTCCCTTCCCCTCCTGTATCGGTTACTGATTGCTGTATATGTTACTCCTTGTAGAGTGTAAGCTCTTTGGGGCAGGGCTCCTTCCCTCCTGTATCGGTTACTGATTGCTTTATATGTTACTCCTTGTAGAGTGTAAGCTCTTTGGGCAGGGCTCTCCTTCCCCTCCTGTATCGGTTACTGGATTGGCTGTTATATGTTACTCCTTGTAGAGTGTAAGCTCTTTGGGCAGGGCTCCTCTCCCCTCCTGTATCGGGTTACTGATTGCTTTTTATGTTACTCCTTGTAGAGTGTAAGCTCTTTGGGGCAGGGCTCCTTCCCCTCCTGTATCGGTTACTGAGTTGCTTTTATGTTACTCCTTGTAGAGTGTAAGCTCTTTTGGGCAGGGCTCCTTCCCCTCCTGTATCGGTTACTGATTGCTGTTATATGTTACTCCTTGTAGAGTGTAAGCTCTTTGGGCAGGGCTTCCCTTCCCCTCCTGTATCGGTTATGATTGCTTTATATGTTAACTCCTTGTAGAGTGTAAGCTCTTTGGGCAGGGCTCCCTTCCCCTCCTGTATCGGTTACTGATTGCTTTATATGTTACTCCTTGTAGAGTGTAGCTCTTTGGGCAGGGCTCCCTTCCCCTCCTGTATCGGTTACTGATTGCTTTATATGTTACTCCTTGTAGATGTAAGCTCTTTGGGGCAGGTCCTTCCCCTCTTGTATCGGTTACTGATTGCTTTATATGTTACTCCTTGTAGAGTGTAAGCTCTTTGGGCAGGGCTCTCTTCCCCTCCTGTATCGAGTTACTGATTGCTTTATATGTTACTCCTTGTAGAGTGTAAGCTCTTTGGGCAGGGCTCTCCTTCCCCTCCTGTATCGGTTACTGATTGCTGTATATGTTACTCCTTGTAGAGTGTAAGCTCTTTGGGGCAGGGCTCTCTTCCCCTCCTGTATCGGTTACTGATTGCTTTATATGTTACTCCTTGTAGAGTGTAAGCTCTTTGGGGCAGGGCCCTCTTCCCCTCCTGTATCGGTTACTGATTGCTTTATATGTTACTCCTTGTAGAGTGTAAGCTCTTTGGGGCAGGGCTCCTTCCCCTCCTGTTCGGTTACTGATTGCTTTATATGTTACTCCTTGTAGAGTTGTAAGCTCTTTTGGGGCAGGGCTCTCCTTCCACTCCTGTATCGGGGTTACTTGGTTGCTGTATATGTTACTTCCTTGTAGAGTGTAAGCTCTTTGGGGGACAGTGTCCCTTCCCCCTCCCTGTACGGTTACTGATTGCTTTATATGTTACTCCTTGTAGAGTGTAAGCTCTTTGGGACAGGGCTCCTTCCCCCCTGTATGGGTTACTGGTTGCTTTATATGTTACTCCTTGTAGGAGTGTAGCCTCTTTTGGGCAGGGTTCCCTTCCCCCCCTGTACGCGTTACTGATTGGCTTTATATGTACTCCTTGTAGTAGATGTGTAAGCTCTGTCTGGGGCAGGGCTTCCCTTCCCCCTCCGTATCGGTTACTGATTGCTTTATATGTTACTCCTTGTAGATTGTAAGCTCTTTTGGGGCAGGGCTCCCTTCCCCTCCTGGTATCGGTTCTGGATTGCTTTATATGTTTACTTCTTGTAGAGTGTCAGCTCTTTTGGGGCAGGGCTCCCTTCCCCTCCGGTAATCGTTACTGATTGCTTTATATGTTACTCCTGTAGAGTGTAAGCTCTTTTGGGCAGGGCTCCCTTCCCCTCCTGTATCGGTTACTGATTGCTTTATATGTTACTCCTTGTAGAGTGTAAGCTCTTTTGGGCAGGGCTCCCTTCCCCTCCTGTATCGGTTACTGATTGCTTTATATGTTACTCCTTGTAGAGTGTAAGCTCTTTGGGGCAGGGCTCCCTTCCCCTCCTGTATCGGTTACTGATTGCTTTATATGTTACTCCTTGTAGAGTGTAAGCTCTTTTGGGCAGGGCTCTCTTCCCCTCCTGTATCGGTTACTGATTGCTTTATATGTTACTCCTTGTAGAGTGTAAGCTCTTTTGGGCAGGGCTCCCTTCCCTCCTGTATCGTTACTGATTGCTTTATATGTTACTCCTTGTAGAGTGTAAGCTCTTTGGGGCAGGGTTCCTTCCCCTCTTGTATCGGTTACTGATTGCTTTATATGTTACTCCTTGTAGAGTGTAAGCTCTTTTGGGCAGGGCTCCCTTCCCCTCCTGTATCGGTTACTGATTGCTTTATATGTTACTCCTTGTAGAGTGTAAGCTCTTTTGGGGCAGGGCTTCCTTCCCCTCCTGTATCGGTTACTGATTGCTTTATATGTTACTCCTTGTAGAGTGTAAGCTCTTTTGGGCAGGGCTCCTCTTCCCCTCCTGTATCGGTTACTGATTGCTTTATATGTTACTCCTTGTAGAGTGTAAGCTCTTTGGGGCAGGGCTCTCTTCCCTCCTGTATCGGTTACTGATTGCTTTATATGTTACTCCTTGTAGAGTGTAAGCTCTTTTGGGGCAGGGCTCCCTTCCCCTCCTGTATCGGTTACTGATTGCTTTATATGTTACTCCTTGTAGAGTGTAAGCTCTTTGGGCAGGGTCCTTCCCCCTCCTGTATCGGTTACTGATTGCTTTATATGTTACTCCTTGTAGAGTGTAAGCTCTTTGGGGCAGGGTTCCCTTCCCCTCCTGTATCGGTTACTGATTGCTTTATATGTTACTCCTTGTAGAGTGTAAGCTCTTTGGGCAGGGCTCCTTCCCCTCCTGTATCGGTTACTGGTTGCTGTTATATGTTACTCCTTGTAGAGTGTAAGCTCTTTTGGGCAGGGCTTCCCTTCCCCTCCTGTATCGGTTACTGATTGCTTTATATGTTACTCCTTGTAGAGTGTAAGCTCTTTGGGCAGGGTCTCTTCCCCTCCTGTATCGGTTACTGATTGCTTTATATGTTACTCCTTGTAGAGTGTAAGCTCTTTTGGGGCAGGGCTCCCTTCCCCTCCTGTATCGGTTACTGGATTGCTTTATATGTTACTCCTTGTAGAGTGTAAGCTCTTTGGGGCAGGGCTCCCTTCCCCTCCTGTATCGGTTACTGATTGCTTTATATGTTACTCCTTGTAGAGTGTAAGCTCTTTTGGGCAGGGCTCCTTCCCCTCCTGTATCGGTTACTGATTGCTTTATATGTTACTCCTTGTAGAGTGTAAGCTCTTTTGGGGCAGGGCTCCCTTCCCCCTCCTGTATCGGTTACTGATTGCTTTATATGTTACTCCTTGTAGAGTGTAAGCTCTTTGGGCAGGGCTCCCTTCCCCTCCTGTATCGGTTACTGATTGCTTTATATGTTACTCCTTGTAGAGTGTAAGCTCTTTTGGGGCAGGGCTCCTTCCCCTCCTGTATCGGTTACTGATTGCTTTATATGTTACTCCTTGTAGAGTGTAAGCTCTTTTGGGCAGGGCTCCCTTCCCCTCCTGTATCGGTTACTGATTGCTTTATATGTTACTCCTTGTAGAGTGTAAGCTCTTTTGGGCAGGGCTCCCTTCCCCTCCTGTATCGGTTTACTGATTGCTTTATATGTTACTCCTTGTAGAGTGTAAGCTCTTTTGGGCAGGGCTTCCCTTCCCCTCCTGTATCGGTTACTGATTGCTTTATATGTTACTCCTTGTAGAGTGTAAGCTCTTTGGGGCAGGGCTCCCTTCCCCTCCTGTATCGGTTACTGATTGCTTTATATGTTACTCCTTGTAGAGTGTAAGCTCTTTGGGGCAGGGCTCTCTTCCCCTCCTGTATCGGTTACTGATTGCTTTATATGTTACTCCTTGTAGAGTGTAAGCTCTTTGGGCAGGGCTCCCTTCCCCTCCTGTATCGGTTACTGATTGCTTTATATGTTACTCCTTGTAGAGTGTAAGCTCTTTGGGGCAGGGCTCTCTTCCCCTCCTGTATCGGTTACTGATTGCTTTATATGTTACTTCCTTGTAGAGTGTAAGCTCTTTGGGCAGGGCTCCCTTCCCCTCCTGTATCGGTTACTGATTGCTTTATATGTTACTCCTTGTAGAGTGTAAGCTCTTTGGGGCAGGGCTCCCTTCCCCTCCTGTATCGGTTACTGATTGCTTTATATGTTACTCCTTGTAGAGTGTAAGCTCTTTGGGGCAGGGCTCTCTTCCCCTCCTGTATCGGTTACTGATTGCTTTATATGTTACTCCTTGTAGAGTGTAAGCTCTTTGGGCAGGGCTCCCTTCCCTCCTGTATCGGTTACTGATTGCTTTATATGTTACTCCTTGTAGAGTGTAAGCTCTTTTGGGGCAGGGCTCCCTTCCCCTCTGTATCGGTTACTGATTGCTTTATATGTTACTCCTTGTAGAGTGTAAGCTCTTTGGGGCAGGGCTCCTTCCCTCCTGTATCGGTTACTGATTGCTGTATATGTTACTCCTTGTAGAGTGTAAGCTCTTTGGGCAGGGTTCCCTTCCCCTCCTGTATCGGTTACTGATTGCTTATATGTTACTCCTTGTAGAGTGTAAGCTCTTTGGGGCAGGGTCCTTCCCCTCCTGTATCGGTTACTGATTGCTGTATATGTTTACTCCTTGTAGAGTGTAAGCTCTTTGGGCAGGGCTCCCTTCCCCTCTTGTATCGGTTACTGATTGCTTTATATGTTACTCCTTGTAGAGTGTAAGCTCTTTTGGGCAGGGCTCCCTTCCCCTCCTGTATCGGTTACTGATTGCTTTATATGTTACTCCTTGTAGAGTGTAAGCTCTTTGGGGCAGGTTCTTCCCTCTGTATCGGTTACTGATTGCTTTATATGTTACTCCTTGTAGAGTGTAAGCTCTTTGGGGCAGGGTTCCCTTCCCCCTCCTGTATCGGTTACTGATTGCTTTATATGTTACTCCTTGTAGAGTGTAAGCTCTTTTGGGGCAGGGCTCCCTTCCCCTCCTGTATCGGTTTACTGATTGCTTTATATGTTACTCCTTGTAGAGTGTAAGCTCTTTTGGCAGGGCTCCCTTCCCCTCCTGTATCGGTTACTGATTGCTTTATATGTTACTCCTTTGTAGAGTGTAAGCTCTTTTGGGCAGGGCTCCCTTCCCCTCCTGTATCGGTTACTGATTGCTTTATATGTTACTCCTTGTAGAGTGTAAGCTCTTTGGGGCAGGGCTCCCTTCCCTCCTGTAATCGGTTACTGATTGCTTTATATGTTACTCCTTGTAGAGTGTAAGCTCTTTTGGGCAGGGCTCCCTTCCCCTCCTGTATCGGTTACTGATTGCTTTATATGTTACTCCTTGTAGAGTGTAAGCTCTTTGGGGCAGGGTTCCTTCCCCTCCTGTATCGGTTACTGATTGCTTTATATGTTACTCCCTTGTAAAGAGTGTAAGCTCTTTGGGACAGGGTTCCTTCCCCTCCTGTATCGGTTACTGATTGTTTATATGTTACTCCTGTAGAGTGTAAGCTCTTTTGGGCAGGGCTCTCTTCCCCTCACTGTATCGGTTACTGATTGCTTTATATTTACTCCTTGTAGATTGTAAGCTCTTTGGGGCAGGGCTCCTTCCCCTCCTGTATCAGTTACTGATTGCTTTATATGTTACTCCTTGTAGATTGTAAGCTCTTTGGGGCAGGGTTCCTTCCCCTCCTGTATCGGTTACTGATTGCTTTATATGTTACTCCTTGTAGAGTGTAAGCTCTTTGGGCAGGGCTCTCTTCCCCTCCTGTATCGGTTACTGATTGCTTTATATGTTACTTCCTTGTAGATTGTAAGCTCTTTGGGGCAGGCTCTCTTCCCCTCCTGTATCGGTTACTGATTGCTTTATAATGTTACTCCTTGTAGATTGTAAGCTCTTGGGGCAGGGCTTCTCTTCCCCTCTGTATCGGTTACTGATTGCTTTATATGTTACTCCTTGTAGAGTGTAAGCCTCTTTTGGGCAGGGGTTCCTTCCCCTCCTGTATCGGTTACCTGATTGCTTATATGTTACTCCTTGTAGAGGTGTAAGCTCTTTGGGGCAGGGCCTCCTTCCCCTCCCTGTATCGGTTTACTGGTTGCTTATATGTTTACTCCTTGTAGAGTGGTAAGCCTTTGGGGCAGGGCTCCCTTCCCTCCTGTATCGGCTTATCTGGTTGCTGTTATATGTTACCTCCTTGTAGAGTCGTAAGCTCTTTGGGGGCAGGGCTCCCTTCCCCTCCTGTATCGGTTACTGATTGCTTTATTATGTTTACTCCCTTGTAGAGTGTAAGCTCTTTGGGGGCAGGGCCTCTTCCCCTCCTGTAATGCGGTTTACTGATTGCTTTATATGTTACTCCCTGTAGTGTAGCCTTGGGCAGGGCTCCCTTCCCCTCCTGTATCGGTTAACTGGTTGCTGTATATGTTACTCCTTGTAGAGTGTAAGCTCTTTGGGGCAGGGCTCCCTTCCCCCTCCTGTTATCGGTTACTGATTGCTGTATATGTTACTCCTTGTAGAGTGTAAGCTCTTTGGGCAGGGTTCCCTTCCCTCCTGTATCGGTTACTGATTGCTTTATATGTACTCCTTGTAGAGTGTAAGCTCTTGGGGCAGGGCTCCCTTCCCTCCTGGTATCGGTTACTGATTGCTTATATGTTACTCCTTGTAGAGTGTAAGCTCTTTGGGCAGGGCTCCCTTCCCCTCCTGTATCGGTACTGATTGCTTTATATGTTACTCCTTGTAGAGTGTAAGCTCTTTGGGGCAGGGCTCTCTTCCCCTCCTGTATCGGTTACTGATTGCTTTATATGTTACTCCTTGTAGAGTGTAAGCTCTTTTGGGCAGGGTTCCTTCCCCTCCTGTATCGGTTACTGGTTGCTTTATATGTTACTCCTTGTAGAGTGTAAGCTCTTTTGGGCAGGGTTCCTTCCCCTCTTGTATCGGTTACTGGTTGCTTTATATGTTACTCCTTGTAGAGTGTAAGCTCTTTGGGGCAGGGTTCCTTCCCCTCCTGTATCGGTTACTGATTGCTTTATATGTTACTCCTTGTAGAGTGTAAGCTCTTTTGGGCAGGGCTCCCTTCCCCTCTTGTATCGGTTACTGATTGCTTTATATGTTACTCCTTGTAGAGTGTAAGCTCTTTGGGCAGGGCTCCCTTCCCCTCCTGTATCGGTTACTGATTGCTTTATATGTTACTCCTTGTAGAGTGTAAGCTCTTTGGGACAGGGTTCCTTCCCCCCCTGTATGGGTTACTGGTTGCTGTATATGTTACTCTGTATGGAACCCCCTTATTGTACAGCGCTGCGGGAATGTTGGCGCTTTATAAATAAATGTAATGTAATGAGGGAACCACACTACGAGATGCCCCGCCTCACAGCGCGTTTGCCCCGCCCCCTGCCCTTCCCACCCAATCACTATAAGGATTGTCCCCGCCTCCGCCCATGACGCTTACTTCCGCCCCCAGGTTACGCGTTGCTAGGGAAGCTGCGGGCGCGGGGTTTGTGCGTCATTTCCGGGCGGAGTGGTAACGTGTCCTTACCGGCGGGGCTGGAGCAGCAGAGCAGTCACATCACCGGACATGGCGGAGCTGGAGCCCGCGGCCCTACAGAACGAGACCGAGGCGGCCAATGGCACCGGCAAGCTGGGGAGCTCCCCTGAGGGGGCCGCTCTGGCCTACGGCAGCCTGCTCGCTATGGCCCTGCTCCCCATCTTCTTCGGAGCCCTGAGGAGCGTCAGCTGTGCCCGGGGCAAGGTGAGAGCCGTGTGCCCATTATGTACCGGGGGCACTGACATCTGGGGGTACAGGGGCAAGGTGAGAGCCGTGTGCCCATTATGTACCGGGGGGCACTAACATCTGGGGGTACAGGGGCAAGGTGAGAGCCGTGTGCCCATTATGTACCGGGGGCACTGACATCTGGGGGTACAGGGGCAAGGTGAGAGCCGTGTGCCCATTATGTACCGGGGGGCACTGGCATCTGGGGGTACAGGGGCAAGGTGAGAGCCGTGTGCCCATTATGTACCGGGGGGCACTGGCATCTGGGGGTACAGGGGCAAGGTGAGAGCCGTGTGCCCATTATGTACCGGGGGGCACTGGCATCTGGGGGTACAGGGGCAAGGTGAGAGCCGTGTGCCCATTATGTACCGGGGGGCACTGGCATCTGGGGGTACAGGGGCAAGGTGAGAGCCGTGTGCCCATTATGTACCGGGGAGGCACTGACATCTGGGGGTACAGGGGCAAGGTGAGAGCCGTGTGCCCATTATGTACCGGGGGGGGCACTGACATCTGGGGGTACAGGGGCAAGGTGAGAGCCGTGTGCCCATTATGTACCGGGGGGCACTGGCATCTGGGGGTACAGGGGCAAGGTGAGAGCCGTGTGCCCATTATGTACCGGGGGGCACTGGCATCTGGGGGTACAGGGGCAAGGTGAGAGCGTGTGCCCATTATGTACCGGGGGCACTGACATCTGGGGGTACAGGGGCAAGGTAGAGCCGTGTGCCCATTATGTACCGGGGAGGCACTGACATCTGGGGGTACAGGGGCAAGGTGAGAGCCGTGTGCCCATTATGTACCGGGGGGCACTGACATCTGGGGTACAGGGGCAAGGTGAGAGCCGTGTGCCCATTATGTACCGGGGGGGCACTGGCATCTGGGGGTACAGGGGCAAGGTGAGAGCCGTGTGCCCATAAGCACATTATGTACCGGGGCACTGACATCTGGGGGTACAGGGGCAAGGTGAGAGCCGTGTGCCCATTATGTACCGGGGGCACTGGCATCTGGGGGTACAGGGGCAAGGTGAGAGCCGTGTGCCCATTATGTACCGGGGGGCACTGGCATCTGGGGGTACAGGGGCAAGGTGAGAGCCGTGTGCCCATAAGCACATTATGTACCGGGGGCACTGACATCTGGGGGTACAGGGGCAAGGTGAGAGCCGTGTGCCCATAAGCACATTATGTACCGGGGAGGCACTGGCATCTGGGGGTACAGGGGCAAGGTGAGAGCCGTGTGCCCATTATGTACCGGGGGGCACTGGCATCTGGGGGTACAGGGGCAAGGTGAGAGCCGTGTGCCCATTATGTACCGGGGAGGCACTGACATCTGGGGGTACAGGGGCAAGGTGAGAGCCGTGTGCCCATTATGTACCGGGGGCACTGGCATCTGGGGGTACAGGGGCAAGGTGAGAGCCGTGTGCCCATTATGTACCGGGGGCACTGACATCTGGGGGTACAGGGGCAAGGTGAGAGCCGTGTGCCCATTATGTACCGGGGGGCACTGGCATCTGGGGGTACAGGGGCAAGGGGAGAGCTGTGTGCCCATAAGCCCATTAAGTACGGGGGGTGTCTGGGACTGCGGGGGGGCACTGACATCTGGGGGTACAGGGGCAAGGTGAGAGCCGTGTGCCCATAAGCCCATTATGTACCGGGGGTGTCTGGGACTGTGGGGGGGGGGGGGCACTGGCATCTGGGGGTACAAGGGCAAGGTGAGAGCTGTGTGCCCATAAGCCGGGGGGGCTGGCGGGACTGTGGGGCACTGGCATCTGGGGATACACGGGCGGGTAGAGATAATGGCTGGGGCTGTATGGGGTGCATAGGGGTAGGTTACCATAAACCAGGGCATTTGCGCGGGAGATGGGCAGAATGGGATTTACATTAGCTGCAGCCAGTTGGCTCACTCAGGGGCACCCACACATTTCTGTCCATATGTGCCAGCCTGGGACTTGGGCACTCGCCTCCCTCTTGCAGCAGCGGGTGAGGGTGGCTGCCTGGCTTTACTCTGTGCCCAGCAGCAGGTACACGTTGCCCTGTGGCTCATTTGCCCAATGTGGGAGGGGCTTCCAGGCAAGTAGATTGGGCATATGGCAATGTTCTGCTCTGAGCAGGGATGTAGTGGGTCGGGGCAGATGTACTCTGTGCCATAAGGGCATAATGGGCATTGGGCAATAAAGTGTCAGAACTGAATGGGGTGAAATGAACTAAAATGTGATTTTCTTCCTGTCGCGTGGCGTTTAACCCTGCGTGTGCTATGCCCGCAGAATTCCTCCGATATGCCCGAGACCATAACAAGCAGAGACGCCGCCCGCTTTCCTATCATCGCCAGCTGCACCCTCTTTGGCCTTTATATATTCTTTAAGGTGAGTTTTATCTTCTCTTCCCAATATCACTCATAGGAATATGGTAGGGGGGGGTGCCACAATAGCGGGGCCCCCGGGGGTTACCCTAGCGTGTATCAGTCATAGGAATATGGTAGGGGGGTGCCACAATAGCAGGGTGCGGGGTCCCCGGGGGTTACCCTAGCGTGTATCAGTCATAGGAATATGGTAGGGGGGGCCCCGGGGGTTAATCTGGCGTATATCAGTCATGGAGTATGGTAGGGGGGTGCCACAGAAGCAGGGCCCCCAGGTGTAGGGACCCCAAATACATTCTCTGGCAGGAGTTGGTCTTGGGTGCTGCTTGGGCAGCTCTGGTATTGCCCGTGCCAAGTGCCACTGCTCTCTGCACCCCTGGGTGCCTCACGTTCTGCAGTGTCAGGTGGGGTAACAAGCAATGCAGGGGCATTTGTTTTCTGCTGGAAGATCGTGGGCGGGGGCAGATAAAACACCCTGTGAGTCACTGGCCTTTGTCTGATGTGTAAAATCTGAGTGTAACATTGTTGGATTGGGAGCCCCCTTTCCCCAGTACAGATACACTCCCAGCCCAAATCTGCCTTGGGGGGGGCAGGGGTATGTTTGGCTAATGCCCTAATCCATGGGGGCTGTTTGAGCAGTAATGTTAATATCTCCCTTTTCTGCCCCCTAGATATTCTCCCAGGAATATATTAACCTCCTGCTCTCCATGTACTTCTTTATTCTCGGGGTGTTGGCTCTGGCACATACAATCAGGTAAGTGCCCCAAGGGATCATGGGAGTTTGCACCCTGCTGTCTCTCCCCTTCCCTCGTCCCCCAATGTCTCTCCCCTTCTCTCATCCCCTACTGTCTCTCCCCTTCTCTCGTCCCCTAATGTCTCTCCCCTTCTCTCACACGAGTCCCCTAATGTCTCTCCCCTTCTCTCGTCCCCTAATGTCTCTCCCCTTCTCTCGTCCCCTAATGTCTCTCCCCTTCTCTCGTCCCCTAATGTCTCTCCCCTTCTCTCGTCCCCTAATGTCTCTCCCCTTCTCTCGTCCCCTAATGTCTCCCCTTCTCTTGTCCCCTACTGTCTCTCCCCTTCTCTCGTCCCCTAATGTCTCTCCCTTCTCTCGTCCCCTAATGTCTCTCCCCTTCTCTCGTCCCCTAATGTCTCTCCCTTCTCTCGTCCCCTAATGTCTCTCCCCTTCTCTCGTCCCCTAATGTCTCTCCCCTTCTCTCGTCCCTAATGTCTCTCCCCTTCTCTCGTCCCCTAATGTCTCTCCCCTTCTCTCGTCCCCTAATGTCTCTCCCCTTCTCTCGTCCCCTAATGTCTCTCCCCTTCTCTCGTCCCCTAATGTCTCTCCCCTTCTCTCGTCCCCTAATGTCTCTCCCCTTCTCTCGTCCCCTAATGTCTCTCCCCTTCTCTCGTCCCCTAATGTCTCTCCTTCTCTCACACGAGGCCCCTAAAGTCTCTCCCCTTCTCTCACACGAGGCCCCTAAAGTCTCTCCCCTTTCTCTCACACGAGGGCCCACTAAAGTCTCTCTCCACCCTTCTCTCACACGAGGCCCCTAATGTCTCTCCCTTCTCTCGTCCCCTAATGTCTCTCCCCTTCTCTCGTCCCCTAATGTCTCTCCCCTTCTCTCACACGAGGCCCCTAAAGTCTCTCCCCTTCTCTCACGATCGATAGGCCCCTAAAGTCTCTCCCCTTCTCTCACACGAGGCCCCTAATGTCTCTCCCCTTCTCTCTCGTCCCCCTAAATGTCTCTCCCCTTCTCTCGTCCCCTAATGTCTCTCCCCTTCTCTCGTCCCTAATGTCTCTCCCCTTCTCTCTCCTAATGTCTCTCCCCCTTCCTCGTCCCCTAAATGTCCTCCCCCTTCACTCTCGTCCCCTAATGTCTTCCCCCTTCTCTCTGTCCCCTATCTCTCCCCTTCTCTCGTCCCCTAATGTCTCTCCCCTTCTCTCGTCACCTAATGTCTCTCCCCTTCTCTCGTCCCCTAAATGTCTCCTCCCCTTTTCTCACACGAGGCCCTAATGTCTCTCCCCTTCTCTCGTCCCTAATGTCTCTCCCCTTCTCTCGTCCCCTAATGTCTCTCCCCTTCTCTCGTCGTCCTAATGTCTCTCTCCCTTCTCTCGTCCCCTAATGTCTCTCCCCTTTCTCGTCGTCCCCTAATGTCTCTCCCTTCTAATGTCTCTCCCTTCTCTCGTCCCCTAATGTCTCTCCCCTTCTCTCGTCCCCTAATGTCTCTCCCCTTCTCTCGTCCCCTAATGTCTCTCCCCTTCTCTCGTCCGCCTAATGTCTCTCCCCTTCTCTCGTCCCTAATGTCTCTCCCCTTCTCTCCGTCCCCTAATGTCTCTCCCCTTCTCTCACACGAGGCCCCTAAAGTCTCTCCCCTTCTCTCACACGAGGCCCCTAAAGTCTCTCCCCTTCTCTCCACGAGGCCCCTAATGTCTCTCCCCTTCTCTCACACGAGGCCCCTAATGTCTCTCCCCTTCTCTCACACGAGGCCCCTAATGTCTCTCCCCTTCTCTCACACGAGGCCCCTAATGTCTCTCCCCTTCTCTCACACGAGGCCCCTAATGTCTCTCCCCTTCTCTCACACGAGGCCCCTAATGTCTCTCCTCTCTTTTCAGCCCAGCAATGAACAGATTGTTGCCAGAAAACTTCCCCAGCAGGCAGTACCAGTTGCTGTTCACACAGGGCTCCGGGGAGAGCAAGGAGGGTGAGTTTGGTGCGTGTGTTTCGCACACGCGTGTGCATGGTGCCTGTGCACAAACGGGGGGTTTGGCAAGATCCTTACGCTCACATGCACTTTGGGTGCCGTTATTTCCAGAGATACCTCAATATCTTCTTTACTTTCTTTTCAGAGATTTTGAATTACGAGTTTGACACCCGCGACCTTGTTTGTTTGGTTATTAGTGGTGTGGTCGGCGTCTGGTACCTGTTAAAGAAGGTGGGAATTTGGGTGCTGAAGCTGGGGGCGGGGGTGGGCCCCTGAATTTGTTGGGGGGGGGAGTCTGGGCCCTGAATCTCTTGGGGAGAGTGGGAATAACATGTAATTTGCTTCCCTCCAGCACTGGATCGCTAATAACCTCTTTGGCTTAGCGTTTGCCCTAAACGGGGTGGAGCTGCTCCATCTGAACAATGTCAGTACCGGCTGCATCCTGCTGGGGGGCCTCTTTGTCTATGACATATTCTGGGTAAGTTTCCATTTACTGTGGGCACATAATGGGGAGCGAATGGAACTGGGGGTTAAAGCTCACTTTGTCATTGCTTTAGGTTTTTGGGACAAACGTCATGGTAACTGTTGCCAAATCATTTGAGGCTCCAATAAAATGTGAGTTTACGTCGCCCCCCTCCCCGAGTTTGATTCCCCCCTCCCCGAGTTTGATTCCCCGATCCCCGAGTTTGATTCCCCCCTCACCCCCTCATTTATTATCTCTCGCTTTCTTTCAGTGGTTTTTCCTCAGGACTTGCTGGAGAAGGGACTCGAGGCCAATAACTTCGCCATGTTGGGGCTCGGAGACATAGTCATTCCAGGTCTGGGGTCCCTATCACCCCCATATTACCAGACAGATTGTGGGGTGCATATGGGGAGACCAGTGTGTATATAGACAGATTGTGGGGGTGCATATGGGGAGACCAGTGTGTATATAGACAGATTGTGGGGGTGCATATGGGGAGACCGGTGTGTATATAGACAGATTGTGGGGGTGCATATGGGGAGACCGGTGTGTATATAGACAGATTGTGGGGGTGCATATGGGGAGACCGGTGTGTATATAGACAGATTGTGGGGTGCATATGGGGAGACCAGTGGGTATATAGACAGATTGTGGGGGTGCATATGGGGAGACCAGTGGGTATATAGACAGATTGTGGGGGTGCATATGGGGAGACCAGTGGGTATATAGACAGATTGTGGGGGTGCATATGGGGAGACCAGTGGGTATATAGACAGATTGTGGGGGTGCATATGGGGAGACCAGTGGGTATATAGACAGATTGTGGGGGTGCATATGGGGAGACCAGTGGGTATATAGACAGATTGTGGGGGGTGCATTTGGGGAGACCAGTGTATATAGACAGATTGTGGGGGTGCATATGGGGAGACCAGTTATAAATACATGAATGTTACTGTTTAGTAATTTAACCCTTTTGTCTCGTTCTTCCCCGTCCCACAGGCATATTCATTGCATTGCTGCTCCGCTTCGACATAAGGTGAGTGCGAGACGCAGAAATGTTGGCGCTGCGGGGGGGCCCCCAGTGATGGTGGCGTTGCTAAGGGATACCTGCTTGGAACGTGGCACTTGTGGGACAGAGATACTGTTAGTGAGCAGGATGTGATGGAATTCTGGGGAATTGCCCCTGCACATTCTATTGCCCCTTTTTGTTTCTTTCAGCCTAAAGAAGAATTCGCACACTTATTTCTACACAAGTTTCGTGGCGTATGTGTTTGGTCTGGCTCTGACTATCTTTGTTATGCACACCTTCAAGCATGCCCAGGTGAGTGTGCCCTTACTCTTACCCTCAGGTGTGTGTGCCCTTACTCTTACCCTCAGGTGTGTGTGCCCTTACTCTTACCCTCAGGTGTGTGTGCCCTTACTCTTACCCTCAGGTGTGTGTGTGCCCTTACTCTTACCCTCAGGTAGGTGTGTTTGCCCTTACTCTTACCCTCAGGTGTGTGTGTGCCCTTACTCTTACCCTCAGGTGTGTGTGTGTGCCCTTACTCTTACCCTCAGGTGTGTGTGTGTGCCCTTACTCTTACCCTCAGGTGTGTGTGTGTGCCCTTACTCTTACCCTCAGGTGTGTGTGTGTGCCCTTACTCTTACCCTCAGGTGTGTGTGTGTGCCCTTACTCTTACCCTCAGGTGTGTGTGTGTGCCCTTACTCTTACCCTCAGGTGTGTGCCCTTACCCAGGTGTGTGTGCCCTTACTCTTACCCTCAGGTGTGGTGCCCTACTTACCCAGGTGTGTGTGTGCCCTTACTCTTACCCTCAGGTGTGTGTGTGTGCCCTTACTCTTACCCTCAGGTGTGTGTGTGCCCTTACTCTTACCCTCAGATGTGCAGTCTCTATTTCTGCTTTTTTCCATGCTTTGTGTACTGTAAGACATGTGGGCATGTTGGGGAGGCTGTTGGCGTGGGAGAGGGGATTTTGGGGGGCTGTGGTGTGGGAGAGGGCATGTTGAGGGGGGGCTGTGGGTGCAATAATGTTGGGGCGGGTCTGTGGGTGTGAGAGAGGGGATGTCGGGGGGCTGTGGGTGTGAGAGAGGGGATGTTGGGGGGCTGTGGGTGCAAGAATGTTGGGGGGTCTGTGGGTGTGAGAGAGGATGTTGGGGGAGTCTGTGGGTGTGAGAGAGGGGATGTTGGGGGGCTGTGGGTGCAAGAATGTTTGGGGGGTCTGTGGGTGCGGGATAGGGGATGTTTGGGGCTGTGGGGTGCAAGAATGTTGGGGGGGGTCTGTGGGTGTGAGAGAGGAGATGTTGGGGGGCTGTGGGTGCAAGAATGTTGGGTGGGTCTGTGGGTGTGAGAGGGGATGTTGGGGGAGTCTGGGTGTGAGAGAGGGGATGTTGGGGGGCTGTGGGTGCAAGAATGTTGGGGGGGTCTGTGGGTGCGGGAGAGGGGATGTTGGGGGGCTGTGGGTGCAAGAATGTTGGGGGGGTCTGTGGGTGTGAGAGAGGGGATGTTGGGGGGCTGTGGGTGCAAGAATGTTGGGGGGGTCTGTGGGTGCGGGAGAGGGGATGTTGGGGGGCTGTGGGTGCAAGAATGTTGGGGGGGGTCTGTGGGTGTGAGAGAGGGGATGTTGGGGGGGGTCTGTGGGTGTGAGAGAGGGGATGTTGGGGGGGGTCTGTGGGTGTGAGAGGGGAATATTGGGGGGCTGTGGGTGCAAGAATGTTGGGGGGGTCTGTGGGTGTGAGAGAGGGGATGTTGGGGGGCTGTGGGAGAAGCCTTGATGTTGGCAGACGTTGCTAAGGAAGGAGCCTCTTGTGCTTTGCCCACAGCCGGCGCTGCTCTATCTGGTCCCAGCATGCATTGGGTTCCCTTTGCTTGTGGCATTGGTGAAAGGAGAAGTGACGGAGATGTTTAGGTGAGTGGCACTTGGGGGAGTTTGTGTTTTCATGAGAATTTTTTCTGTCTCATTTTCTTATCTGTTCTACTTTTCCTGTTTGTTCCCCTAAACCCCCCCCCCCCCCCCTTCCTTCTGACCATTCTGTCTTCCCCCTGGGGCTTCATCCAACCTCTTTTTACTCTCCATCTTACATCTCATTGGCTGCTCCACCCATCCCTGCTCCTGGTTACCCACCTTCTCATGTCCCCCTGTCCTTTCTCTTTGTTCCACCCTTTATTTTCTCCTTCCGACACCATTTCTTGCTGCTCTTCTTAATTGCCTCTGGCTCCCATACATACAATCATTTCTTTTCCATTCTGTTGTGACATTTCTGGTCTGTGAATCTGCTGTCCTACATCTTCCACCACCCGTTTCTCCTGTTGTCCTCCTCCACCACCACCCGTTTCTCCTGTCCTCGTCCTCCACCACCACCCGTTTGTCCTCGTCCTCCTCCACCACCTGTTTCTCCTGTCCTCCTCCACCACCCATTTCTCCTGTCGTCGTCCTCTTCCTCCACCACCACCCGTTTGTCCTCCTCCTCTCTCCTCCTCCCACCCCTTTCTCCTGTCCTCCACCACCCTTTCTCCTGTCCTCCTCCTCCTCCTCCCCACCACCTTTCTCCTGTCCTCCTCCTCCACCACCCCTTTCTCCTGTCCTCCTACTCCTCCTCCACCACCCCTTTCTCCTGTCCTCCTCCTCCTCCCCACCCTTTCTCCTGTCGTCGTCGTCGTCGTCCTCCTCCTCCTCCACCCCTTTCTCCTGTCCTCCCCCCTTTACTCCTCCTCCTCCACCACCCCCTTTCCTTCCTCCTCCTCCACCACCCTTTCTCCTGTCCTCCTCCTCCACCACCCCTTTCTCCTGTCCTCCTCCTCCACCACCCCTTTCTCCTGTTCCTCCTCCACCACCCTTTCTCCTGTCCTCCTCCTCCTCCACCCCCACCCCTTTCTCCTGTCCTCCTCCTCCACCACCACCCACCCTTTCTCCTGTCCTCCTCCTCCTCCACCACCCCCACCCCTTTCTCCTGTCCTCCCCTCCACCACCCCTTTCTCCTGTCGTCCTCCTCCTCCACCACCCTTTTCCTGTCCTCCTCCTCCTCCTCCACCACCCCTTTCTCCTGTCGTCCTCCTCCTCCTCCACCACCCTTTCAACCTGTCCCTCCTCCTCCTCCTCCACCACCCCTTTCTCCTGTCCTCCTCCTCCTCCTCCACCACCCCTTTCTCCTGTCCTCCTCCTCCTCCTCCACCACCCCTTTCTCCTGTCCTCCTCCTCCTCCTCCACCACCCCTTTCTCCTGTCCTCCTCCCCCTCCCTCCCCCTCCTCCTCCTCCCCCTCCACCCTTTCTCCTGTCCTCCTCCCCTCCTCCTCCTCCACCACCCCTTTCTCCTGTCCTCCTCCTCCACCACCCCTTTCTCCTGTCCTCCTTCTCCTCCTCCTCCTCCTCCTCCACCACCCCTTTCTCCTGTCCTCCTCCTCCTCCTCCACCACCCCTTTCTCCTGTCCTCCTCCTCCTCCTCCTCCACCACCCCTTTCTCCTGTCCTCCTCCTCCTCCACCACCCCTTTCTCCTGTCCTCCTCCTCCTCCTCCTCCTCCTCCTCCACCACCCCTTTCTCCTGTCCTCCTCCTCCTCCTCCTCCTCCACCACCCCTTTCTCCTGTCCTCCTCCTCCTCCTCCTCCTCCACCACCCCTACCACCCCTTTCTCCTGTCCTCGTCCTCCTCCTCCTCCTCCTCCACCACCACCACCCCTTTCTCCTGTCACACAGCTATGAGTCCTCTGCGGAGCTCCTTCCACACACCCCTCGCCTCTCTCACTTTCCGGTGGTTTCTGGATCTCCAGCTAGCCTAGCAGAATCAATGCAACAGAAACCTTGCTCTCCTCGCCGTAGGCGGCAGCTGAACCCCAGCTCCATGTGACTGGCGTCCATTTCCTCTGCAGTTGGACAGGTGCTTCTCTACTCTCTAAGGACCCCACGCCTTAATGGGGGGCCCAGCCCTCTGCCCCAGCAAAACAGTCAGGCTTGGGATTATTGTTGTGGGTAGAGCTGGTCCCCTCACTAGATCTCCTATGCTCCTAGATCTGCCCCCTCCAGCCTGTACACTCCTATTAGTGTTACTCCTGTGTGCTCCCCTCGGCACCAATACCAGCCTGAACCTGTGTGCTCCCCACTTTCTGTACTACATCGTGTGATTCCTTCTCACTTCTCACACTAAATTGTGCGCTCCTCCCCAGCCGGAGCCGGTCAGGGACAGGGGGGGTCTGGGTGAATCTCATTCCCAGCCGGAGCCTGTCAGGGATGGGGGGGGGGGGGGGGGTCTGGGTGGATCCTATTCCCAGCCGGAGCCAGTCAGGGATGGGGGGGGGGGGGGGGGTCTGGGTGGATCCTATTCCCAGCCGGAGCCGGTCAGGGACGAGGGGTCTGGGTGAATCTCATTCCCAGCCGGAGCCGGTCAGGGATGGGGGGGGGGGGGGGGGGGGGGGGGGTGGGGGTGTCTGGGTGGATCCTATTCCGAGCCGGTCTGGGTGGATCCTATTCCCAGCCGGAGCCGGTCAGGGACCGGGGGGTAGGGGTGGATCCTATTCCCAGCCGGAGCCAGTCAGGGAGGAGGCTGATAGATTCCCTGCCTGTTGGACACAGTTTGAGTTGGTCTCCCCCCTATCGCAGGTACGAGGAGCAGCCAAAGGATGGAGGGAACGAGGAAGAGCAGGAGAAGAAAGAGAACTGAGCTCCGGCCTGGATCGAGACTCAGAGGGGGAGGACTGAGATCTGTTGGTCAGAATGAGATCTGCCCCCGATACCCCCCCCCCGCAATGTATATTTGTGTGTGTAAGCAGCTTGCACCCCTCCTGCCCCTCGCTCTGGGTGCGCTTGTCACTGTATTTTTATATTTTGTATGGTGGATTTGCTTTCTATGGTATTAAATCGTCAGTGAAGATTCCTTCATGCTGCAGCCTGCAATGGCAGACCAAGCTGTGTAAAGGAGGGCCACTAAGGGCCAGGACCATATTAGAGGTTCTGGAAGGACAGGAATAGTGTGGTGTGTAGAGCTGTGGGTAATTGGGTTTGGGGTGATGCAGGGAGGGGAATTCGTCTTTCTAGCAGGTGGGGGCGGGCATAGGGCTGCCAGGGTGGGCATACGGCTGGGCTCACACACCCAGATCCTCAGGGAATGAGCCTCTTTATTGCAGCTTCAAGCCTTCACGGTAGGGGCACTTGGGCAGATACAGGGTCTGGCCGCACATAGCATGACATAGTAATAAACAAAATGCTTCAATTTCTCTACCATTTGCCCCAAAGTTATGTTGGTAAAGGGCAAGTAAAGAATAATTGTTGTATCTTGGGCACCTTGTGGGCACAATCATTGGGGGCATTTGCTGAATAAATAGCTTCATAATGCCCAGTTGGGCCCAGACCGGTGCTGCTCTTACTTCATGAAGGAGAACTGCCCCTTATTGCCCCTCTGATCAGTTGCTAAACTAGTTAAAGGGTAACTCAACCCCAAGAGGAACTTGCTCAGCTGACAAGCCCTGGGTTCCAGGATAAACAAACTCCCCCCTGGGGGCATCAGCGAATCATGTGAAACCAGAAACATTGTTTTTCGGCTGATGCTTCGGGGGCCCCATGAGTGTCAATGACGTAATAATAGGGTTCAGGGTTTTATGTGTGTGAGCAGCGCCGGTCCTTTAACCAGAGGTATTTACCCTGAGTGGATCAGTACCAGTACTCTCACAGTCAGCCTGGGGGGGCTTCACTGTCAGCCCCCCCCCCCCCCCCCCGGGACTATAGGAACGATACATAATGTTCCCAATCGGATCCCAGTGACGTGGATGGGAAGGAGAATCATCAGAACCACTGGGATATGGGCCGTATTCCCCCCCATTCTGCTACTGACCCAATGGAGTTTTTTTTGGGGGGTGGGGTTAATCTTATACAGAATGTTATGTACCCCTGACCCCCCAATAGTCCCATGAATGAGATTTGGGAATATTAACAGGTAAAGCTCCAGCCGTGCCAGGTAGGTCCTTCTGAACAATCAACTAGAAAATGAAAGCAAAGATCTGATTGGCTGCTACTGGAAACTGAGCTTCCTGTTAGTAAATGTGTTGCACAGTGATTAAAGGGTTACTGCCCCCCCCCCAGCTGGTATCCGCCTTCTTCCTGCCCCCGGAACCAACGCCTCAGCCAAGGGGCAGCCATGTGTGGCAGAAAATGTGGGCCCAGAAATGAGTGTTTGTGCCCGGGCCCCCATCGCAATGGCTCTGGGTGCCGATAAGGTAGATGCCAGCTGGGGGGGGGGGTATTTGACATTCATTTATCCACAGGCTGAGAATGTGCCACACGGGGTATTAACCTAAAGGGATTCAGCCTGGAGTGAGCCCCCCAGGCATAAGGAGAAATATGTATTTTTATCCCCAGTGTTCCCTGCCTTCCCTCCAGCCTCCCCCCTGCCGTGCCTTCTTTCCAGCCTCCCCCCTGCTGTGCCTTCCCTCCAGCCTCCCCCCTGCCATGCCTCTCTGCTTTCCCTGCAGCCTCCTCCCTGACTTCCTTCCAGCCTCTCCCCTGCTATGCCTCCCTGCCTTCCCTCCAGCCTCCCCCTCCCATGCCTCCCTGCCTTCACTCCAGCCTCCCCCACTCCCATGCCTCCCTGCCTCCCCCTGCCGTGCCTTCCCTCTAGCCTCCCCCCTGCTGTGCCTCCCTGCATTTCCTCCAGCCTCCCCCCCTCCCATGCCTCCCTGCTTCCCTCCAGCCTCCCCCCTGCCCTGCCTCCTTGCTTTCCCTCCAGCCTCCCCCTGCCGTGCCTCCCTGCCTTCCCTCCATCCTTCCCCCTACCATGCCTTCCCTCCAGCCTCCCCCTGCCTTCTCTCCAGCCTCCCCACTGCCATGCCTCCCTGCCTTCTCTGCAGCCTCCTCCCTGCCTTCTCTTCTGCCTCCCCCCTGCCTACCTCCAGCCATGCCTCCCTGCCTTCCCTCCAGCCCTCCTTTTTGGTGGGTTTGGGTTCCCCCAGTCATGCCCTGCTATGGAGAGGTGGATATCAGGGTAAGAACCCCCTGCACATGGGGGGCACATGGGAGGCAATTGGTGGGGTACCCCCCCAACCCAGTCACCAATCTGTTCCTCATTCTGCCTCGGGGGACCCAGCGTTTATGGCCACAAAGTCACTCCCCCCTGTCGCTCCTATTTCTCTTCCTCCTTTACTTCCCCTTTTGTTTCATTAAATCGTTTCAGCTCGGGGGGGCACATATTATAATAAATACAAGGAATAAGTATAAATCAGTTACAATTCAAACATTGCAATATCGTCTCTTTAACTTACTGGGAGAGGGTATTTTTGCTCCCTGAGGAAAATAACTGGGGGAAGGTAAAAACTTGCTGCACCCTACCCCAGGGTTATGGAACCTCCCGTGAGTTGATATAGAACCTCCCCCTGAGTTGATATGGAACCTCCCCCTGAGTTGATATGGAACCTCCCCCTGAGTTGATATGGAACCTTCTCCAGAGTAGTTAAGGAACCTCCCCTGAGTTGATATGGAACCTCCCCCAGAGTAGTTATGGAACCTCCCCTGAGTTGATATAGAACCTCCCCCTGAGTTGATATGGAACCTCCTCCAGAGTAGTTAAGGAACCTCCCCTGAGTTGATATGGAACCTCCTCCAGAGTAGTTATGGAACCTCCCTCGAGTTGATATGGAACCCCCCCCATCTCCAGAGTTGTTATGGAATCTCCCCCAGAGTTATTAGGCCTCCCCCCGAGGTGTCATGGAACCTGCCCCCGAGATACGATGCTTGCCCTGGCTGAGCTTTGGAACCTGCTCATTAGTTGAGGAAGCAAAGTGCCAGTTTTTTAACCCATGGGGGCAGTTCTATATTTGGCTGGGGGGTATCAGGGCTCGCCTACTTAATACAAAGGGAAGGCCATGTTCTACTGGAGGACGTAGTGCTGGGGACCTGGAGCAGAATTAGATACCAGTGTAGGAGAAGTGAGTGCCAGTATAGATATGTAATAGGCCACTGCAGGAGTGAGGGGCAAGATCAGGGTAGTTAGTAGGAGACCAGTAAGGGTTAGTACCCTGCGGTGCCAGTGCTGCCAGTGTACGGACTCAAGGAGTCAGGAGATCCTTAGAGTGTGGGGCCACTGTGCCCTGTCAGTAGGAAGGAAAGGGGTATAAGGAGTGGAGATGGGGCAGATGAAAGGGGCCCGTTGGTGGGAGGGATGGGGGTATAAGGAGTGGAGCTGGGGGCAGATGGAAGAGGCCTGTTGGTGGGAGGGAAGGGGGTATAAGGAGTGGAGATGGGGCAGATGGAAGGGGCCCGTTGGTGGGAGGGAAGGGGGTATAATGAGTGGAGCTGGGGGCAGATGGAAGGGGCCTGTTGGTGGGAGGGCAGTTTCTGAGAGTGTAAATAAAAGACACAATGTTCCTCCCCAGTTTCACTTCCTTGTTCAGTTTCACTCATGTGCTGCTGTCTCAGAACCACTCAGTCTGGGCTCAGTTTCTGGAGTAAGTTCTGCACCACAGTGTCGGGGACTAAATCTCCAGGCAGGTACCGACATCTAATGCCCCATGTGTAACCCTCCTGCCACCCCACAGTGTCTAACTGCATCTTTTCTCTGTGCCCCTACCCTACTGCTCCTTCACTTTGCCCTCTGCCCCTAATGCCCCTCCCACCCTGTCTTACTGCCTCTCCCACCCTGTCCTACTGCCCCTCTCACCCTGTCCTACTGCCTCTCTCACCCTGTCCTACTGCCTCTCCCACCCTGTCCTACTGCCTCTCTCACCCTGTCCTACTGCCTCTCCCACCCTGTCCTACTGCCTCTCTCACCCTGTCCTACTGCCTCTCCCACCCTGTCCTACTGCCTCTCCCACCCTGTCCTACTGCCTCTCCCACCCTGTTCCTACTGCCTCTCCCACCCCTGTCCTTACTGCCTCTCCCACCCTGTCCTACTGCCTCTCCCACCCTGTCCTACTGCCTCTCCCACCCTGTCCTACTGCCTCTCCACCCTGTCCTACTGCCTCTCTCATCCCTGTCTACTGCCTCTCCCACCCTGTCCTACTGCCTCTCCCACCCTGTCCTACTGCCTCTCCCACCCTGTCCTACTGCCTCTCTCATCCCTGTCCTACTGCCTCTCCCACCCTGTCCTACTGCCTCTCCCACCCCTGCCCTACTGCCTCTCCCACCCTGTCCTACTGCCTCTCTCATCCCTGTCCTACTGCCTCTCCCACCCTGTCCTACTGCCTCTCCCACCCTGTCCTACTGCCTCTCCCACCCTGTCCTACTGCCTCTCCCACCCTGTCCTACTGCCTCTCCCACCCCTGTCCTACTGCCTCTCCCACCCTGTCCTACTGCCCCTCCCACCCTGTCCTACTGCCTCTCTCATCCTGTCCTACTGCCTCTCCCACCCTGTCCTACTGCCTCTCTCATCCCTGTCCTACTGCCTCTCCCACCCTGTCCTACTGCCCCTCGCCACCCCTGTCCTACTGCCTCTCCCACCCTGTCCTACTGCCTCTGCCACCCTGTCCTACTGCCTCTCTCATCCTGTCCTACTGGCCTCTCCCACCCTGTCCTACTGCCTCTCTCACCCTGTCTACTGCCTCTCACACCCTGTCCTACTGCCTCTCCCACCCCTGCCCTACTGCCTCTCTCATCCCTGTCCTACTGCCTCTCTCATCCTTGTCCTACTGCCTCTCCCACCCTGTCCTACTGCCTCTCCTTCATCCCTGTCCTACTGCCTCTCCCACCCTGTCCTACTGCCTCTCACCCCTGCCCTACTGCCTCTCTCATCCCTGTCCTACTGCCTCTCTCATCCTTGTCCTACTGCCTCTCCCACCCTGTCCTACTGCCTCTCCCACCCCTCCCTAACTGGCCTCTCTCATCCCTGTCTACTGCCTCTCCCACCCTGTCCTACTGCCTCTCCCACCCTGTCCTACTGCCTCTCCCACCCTGTCCTACTGCCTCTCCCACCCTTGTCCTACTGCCTCTCCCACCCTGTCCTACTGCCTCTCCCACCCTGTCCTACTGCCTCTCCATCCCTGTCCCTACTGCCTCTCCCACCCTGTCCTACTGCCTCTCCCACCCTGTCCTACTGCCTCTCCCACCTGTCCTACGCCTCTCATCCCTGTCCTACTGCTCTCCCACCCCTGTCCTACTGCCTCTCCACCCTGTCCTACTGCCTCTCCACCCTGTCCTACTGCCCTCTCCCACCCTGTCCCTACTGCCTCTCCCACCCTGTCCTACTGCCTCTCCACCCTGTCCTAACTGCCTCTCCCACCCTGTCCTAACTGCCTCTCCCACCCCTGTCCTACTGCCTCTCCCACCCTGTCCTACTGCCTCTCCACCCTGTCCTACTGCCTCTCCCACCCTGTCCTACTGCCTCTCCCACCCTGTCCTACTGCCTCCCACCCCTGTCCTACTGCCTCTCCACCCTGTCCTACTGCCTCTCTCATCCCTGTCCTAACTGCCTCTCCCATCCTGTCCTACTGCCTCTCCCCCTGTCCTACTGCCTCTCCCACCCTGTCCTACTGCCTCTCTCATCCTGTCCTACTGCCTCTCCACCCTGTCCTACTGCCTCTCTCACCCTGTCCTACTGCCTCTCCCACCCTGTCCTACTGCCTCTCCCACCCTGCCCTACTGCCTCTCTCACCCTGTCCTACTGCTCTGCCCACCCTGTCCTACTGCCTCTCCCACCTGTCCTACTGCCTCTCCCGACCTGTCCTACTGCCTCTCCCACCCTGTCCTACTGCCTCTCCCACCCTGTCCTACTGCCTCTTCCACCCTGTCCTACTGCCTCTCTCATCCTGTCCTACTGCCTCTCTTACCCCTGTCCTACTGCTCTCTTACCCTTGTCCTACTGCCTCTCTCATCCCTGTCCTACTGCCTCTCCCACACTGTCCTACTGCCTCTCCCACCCTGTCCTACTGCCTCTCCCACCCTGTCCTACTGCCTCTCTCATCCCTGTCCTACTGCCTCTCCCACCCTGTCCAACTGCCTCTCCCACCCCTGCCCTACTGCCTCTCCCACCCTGTCCTACTGCTCTTCCCCCCTGTCCTACTGCCTCTCCCACCCTGTCCTACTGCCTCTCCCACCCTGTCCTACTTCCTCTCTCATCCTGTCCTACTGCCTCTCCCACCCTGTCCTACTGTCTCTCCCACCCTGTCCTACTGCCTCTCTCATCCTGTCCTACTGCCTCTCCCACCCTGTCCCACTGCCTCTCCCCCCCCTGCCCTACTGCCTCTCCCACCCTGTCCTACTGCCTCTCTCATACCTGTCCTACTGCCTCTCCCACCCTGTCCTACTGCCTCTCCCACCCTGTCCTACTGCCTCTCCCACCCTGTCCTACTGCCTCTCTCATCCCTGTCCTACTTGCCTCTCCCACCTTGGTCCCACTGCCTCTCCCACCCTGCCCTACTGCCTCTCCCACCCTGTCCTACTGCCTCTCTCATCCTGTCCTACTGCCTCTCCCACCCCTGCCCTACTGCCTTCCCACCCTGTCCTACTGCCTCTCTCATCCATGTCCTACTGCCTCTCCCACCCCTGTCCTACTGCCCCTCCCACCCTGTCCTACTGCCTCTCCCACCCTGTCCTACTGCCTCTCTCATCCCTGCCCTACTGCCTTATGTATAGTGACCCCCGCATAGTATTATGTATAGTGACCCCCCCATATAGTATTATGTATAGTGACCCCCCCATATAGTATTATGTATAGTGACCCCCCGTATAGTATAATGTATAGAGACCCCCCGTATAGTATTATGTATAGTGACCCCCCGTATAGTATTATGTATAGTGACCCCCCCGTATAGTATTATGTATAGTGACCCCCTGTATAGTATTATGTATAGTGACCCCCCCATATAGTATTATGTATAGTACCCCCCGTATAGTATTATGTATAGAGACCCCCCGTATAGTATTATGTATAGAGACCCCCCGTATAGTATTATGTATAGAGACCCCCCGTATAGTATTATGTATAGTGACCCCCGCATAGTATTATGTATAGTGACCCCCCCATATAGTATTATGTATAGTGACCCCCCCCCATATAGTATTATGTATAGTGACCCCCCGTATAGTATAATGTATAGAGACCCCCCATATAGTATTATGTATAGTGACCCCCCCGTATAGTATTATGTATAGTGACCCCCCTTATAGTATTATGTATAGAGACCCCTCTTATAGTATTATGTATAGTGACCCCCCGTATAGTATTATGTATAGAGACCCCCCGTATAGTATTATGTATAGAGACCCCCCGTATAATATTATGTATAGAGACCCCCCGTATAGTATTATGTATAGAGACCCCCCGTATAGTATTATGTATAGAGACCCCCGTATAGTATTATGTATAGAGACCCCCCTTATAGTATTATGTATAGTGACCCCCCATATAGTATTATGTATACGTGACCCCCCGTATAGTATTATGTATAGAGACCCCGTATAGTATTATGTATAGAGACCCCCCGTATAGTATTATGTATAGAGACCCCCCCGTATAGTATTATGTATAGAGACCCCCTTTATAGTATTATGTATAGAGACCCCCCCGTATAGTATTATGTATAGTGACCCCCCTATAGTATTATGTATAGTGACCCCCGTATAGTATTATGTATAGTGACCCCCCGTATAGTATTTTGTATAGTGACCCCCCCATATAGTATTATGTATAGTGACCCCCCATATAGTAATATGTATAGAGACCCCCCGTATAGTATTATGTATAGTGACCCCCCGTATAGTATTATGTATAGAGACCCCCCGTATAGTATTATGTATAGTGACCCCCTGTATAGTATTATGTATAGTGACCCCCCCCATAGTATTATTGTATAGTGACCCCCCCTATAGTATTATGTATAGTGACCCCCCCGTATAGTATTAGTATAGAGACCCCCCGTATAGTATTATGTATAGTGACCCCCCCTATAGTATTATGTATAGTGACCCCGTATAGTATTATGTATAGTGACCCCCCGTATAGTATTTTGTATAGTGACCCCCCATATAGTAGTATGTATAGTGACCCCCATATAGTAATATGTATAGAGATCCCCCGTATAGTATTTTGTATAGTGACCCCGTATTGTATTATGTATAGTGACCCCCGTATAGTATTATGTATAGAGACCCCCCCGTATAGTATTATGTATAGTGCCCCCTTATAGTAATATGTATAGAGACCCCCCGTATAGTATTATGTATAGAGACCCCCCAGTATAGTATTATGTATAGAGACCCCCTTATAGTATTATGTATAGAGACCCCCGTAATATGTATATGTTAGTGACCCCCCGTATAGTATTATGTATAGAGCCCCCGTATAGTATTATGTATAGTGACCGCCCCTGTATAGTATTATGTATAGAGACCCCCCGTAATAATATTATGTATAGTGACCCCCCGTATAGTATTATGTATAGAGACCCCCCGTATAGTATTATGTATAGAGACCCCCCTTATAGTATTATGTATAGAGACCCCCTATAGTATTATGTATAGTGACCCCCGTATAGTATTATGTATAGTGACCCCCCGTATAGTATTTTGTATAGTGACCCCCCCATATAGTTAATTATGTATAGTGACCCCCATATAGTAATATATATAGAGACGCGCCGTATAGTATTATGTATAGTGACCCCCCGTATAGTATTATGTATAGAGAGCCCCCCCGTATAGTATTATGTATAGTGACCCCCTGTATAGTATTATGTATAGTGAGCCCCCCTATAGTATTATGTATAGTGACCCCCCCCCATATAGTATTATGTATTAGAGACCCCGTATAGTATTATGTATAGTGACCCCCTATAGTATTATGTATAGTGACCCCCGTATCAGTATTATGTAATAGTGACCCCCCGTATAGTATTTTGTATAGTGACCCCCCCATAGATAGTAGTATGTATAGTGACCCCCATATAGTATATGTATAGAGATCCCCCATATAGTAATATGTATAGAGATCCCCGTATAGTATTATGTATAGTGACCCCCCGTATAGTATTATGTATAGTGACCCCCCCATATAGTATTATGTATAGAGTCCCCCAGTATAGTATTATGTATAGAGACCCCCCGTATAGTATTATGTATAGAGACCCCCCGTATAGTATTATGTATTGAGACCCCACCTTATAGTATTATGTATAGAAGAATCCCCCCGTATAGTATTATGTATAGAGACCCCCCGTATAGTATTATGTATAGAGACCCCCCGTATAGTATTATGTACAGAGCCCCCCCATATAGTATTATGTATAGTGACCCCCCGTATAGTATTATGTATAGAGACCCCCAGTATAGTATTATGTATAGAGACCCCCGTAATAGTATTATGTATAGAGACCCCCCGTATAGTATTATGTATAGTGACCCCCCCGTATAGTATTATGTATAGAGACCCCCCGTATAGTATTATGTATAGAGACCTCCCCCTTATAAGTATTATGTATAGAGGACCCCCAGTATAGTATTATGTATATAGACCCGCCCGTATAAGTATTATGTATAGAGACCCCCCGTATAGTATTTATGTATAGAGACCCCCTTATAGTATTATGTATAGAGACCCCTATTAGTATTATGTATAGAGACCCCCCGTATAGTATAATGTATAGTGACCCGTATAGTATTATGTATAGTGACCCCCGTATAGTATTATGTATAGAGACCCCCGTATAGTATTATGTATAGAGAGCCCGTATAGTATTATGTATAGAGACCCCCCGTATAGTATTATGTATAGAGACCCCCGTATAGTATTATGTATAGAGACCCCCCGTATAGTATTATGTATAGTGACCCCCCGTATAGTATTATGTATAGTGACCCCCCCGTATAGTATTATGTATAGTGACCCCCCCGTATAGTATTATGTATAGTTACCCCTTGTATAGTATTATGTATAGTGACCCCCCGTATAGTATTATGTATAGAGAGCCCCGTATAGTATTATGTATAGTGACCCCCCATATAGTAATATGTATAGAGACCCCCGTATAGTATTATGTATAGTGACCCCCCATATAGTAATATGTATAGAGACCCCCCGTATAGTATTATGTATAGTGACCCCCCATATAGTAATATGTATAGAGACCCCCCGTATAGTATTATGTATAGTGACCCCCCGTATAGTATTATGTATATTTATAAATGAGTCAATGTGTTGTTTGAGCCAATGGCCCCCTATTAACCCCTTTCTGTTTCAGACACCCCTTCATATAAAATGAAGCTTTGGGTGCCCCTCGTTCTGTTGGTTTGTGGCGCCACCAAGTGTGAGGAGCCGGGAATTAAAGGGAGACTTACCCTTAAGGGACTGCATTATGGTGAGAGGATACTTGTGGCTCCTCAGGGGTGGATTCATTTCATCCAATCACGGTGGAAAAGGCCTGGGATTGGTTGACAGGGGCACTGATGGATAGAGATATACCTAGGAATGCTGGGAGTTTCCGGTCTAATGACAGGACCTATGGGTGATGGGAGTTGATAACGCGGGGGGCGCAGGAGGGGGGGTATTTGAGTAATGATCCCTAACCCCGGGGGGCTCTCTGTGTTGCCCCAACAGGTTGGCAAGTGGTGTTAGAGGAGGTGCAGAGGAGACTTTCATCCCTTCAGATCCCTGATGTCTCCGGCTCAGTCTCTGTCCCAGTCCTGGGGGCCATTTACTACTCTGTCAGTAGGTATGTCGGGGGGGAGTCAGTGTTTTACCACAGAGCTGACAATCTGAATATGAGAATACTTTTAGCAGCCAGAGCTAATGCCCCATATCTCTCCCATACCCATGTATTGGGGCAGTTTGCAGATTCAGGAGTTGGACCTGTCCCATTCCGATGCCTCCTTCTCCTCGGACACTGGGCTCAAGGTGTCAGTGAGCGACGGTCGGACCCGGGTCACCGGATACATAGAAATCAGAACAGTTCTCTTGTAAGTATTCAAGCCCATCTGGGGCAGGAAGGTCCCTTGGCTAGTTACTGTACTGTCCCTGCAGTGTCACTATAGGAGGCGCTGTGGTACAAGCCCATCTGGGGCAGGAAGGTCCCTTGGCTAGCTGCTGTACTGTCCCTGCAGTGTCACTATAGGAGGCGCTGTGGTACAAGCCCATCTGGGGCAGGAAGGTCCCTTGGCTAGTTACTGTACTGTCCCTGCAGTGTCACTATAGGAGGCGCTGTGCTATTTCCCCTGCAGTGTCACTATAGGAGGCGCTGTGGTACAAGCCCATCTGGGGCAGGAAGGTCCCTTGGCTAGCTGCTGTACTGTCCCTGCAGTGTCATATAGAGGGCTTGGTACAAAGCCCATCTGGGACAGGAAGGTCCCTTGGCTAGCTGCTGTACTGTCCCTGCAGTGTCACTATAGGAGGCGCTGTGGTACAAGCCCATCTGGGACAGGAAGGTCCCTTGGCTAGCTGCTGTACTGTCCCTGCAGTGTCACTATAGGAGGCGCTGTGGTACAAGCCCATCTGGGACAGGAAGGTCCCTTGGCTAGTTACTGTACTGTCCCTGCAGTGTCACTATAGGAGGCGCTGTGGTACAAGCCCATCTGGGGCAGGAAGGTCCCTTGGCTAGCTGCTGTACTGTCCCTGCAGTGTCACTATAGGAGGCGCTGTGCTATTTTCCCTCTGCAGTGGGTCACTATAGGAGGTGCTGGTGGTACAAAGCCATCCTTGGGGCAGGAAGGTCCCTTGGCTAGCTGCTGTACTGTGCCCTGCAGTGGTCACTATAGGAGGCCGCTGTCTATTTCCTGCAGTGTCACTATAGGAGGTGGCCTGTGGTACAAGCCCATCCTGAAGGCCAGGAAGGCCTTGGCTATCTGCTGAAACTGTCCTGCAGTGTCACACTATAGGAAAGTGCGCTGTGTTACAGGAGCCCATCTGGGGCAGGAAGGTCCCTTGGCTAGCTGCTGTACTGTCCCTGCAGTGTCACTATAGGAGGCGCTGTGGTACAAGCCCATCTGGGGCAGGAAGGTCCCTTGGCTAGCTACTGTACTGTCCCTGCAGTGTCACTATAGGAGGCGCTGTGGTACAAGCCCATCTGGGGCAGGAAGGTCCCTTGGCTAGCTACTGTACTGTCCCTGCAGTGTCACTATAGGAGGCGCTGTGCTATTTCCCCTGCAGTGTCACTATAGGAGGCGCTGTGGTACAAGCCCATCTTGGGGCGGAAGGTCCCCTTGGCTAGCTGCTGTCTGTCCCTGCAGTGTCAACTATAGAGGCGCTGTGGTAGCAGCCATCTGGGGCAGGAAGGTCCCTTGGCTAGCTACTGTACTGTCCCTGCAGTGTCACTATAGGAGGCGCTGTGGTACAAGCCCATCTGGGGCAGGAAGGTCCCTTGGCTAGCTGCTGTACTGTCCCTGCAGTGTCACTTTAGGAGGTGCTGTGCTATTTCCCCTGCAGTGTCACTATAGGAGGCGCTGTGCTATTTCCCCTGCAGTGTCACTATAGGAGGCGCTGTGCTATTTCCCCTCAGTGGTACTTCATCTTCGCTGGAGGTCTCAGTTGATGGTTTGTCCCTTTCTGCTGTTCTTGGACTCACGCGAGATGACGCCGGGCGCGGTGCGTTGTGGAATGCCGGATGCAGCTCCAGTGTTGGCCAAGTGGACCTTAATTTCCACGGTGGATCTGGGTAAGTGCTGTTTAATGAATTGCTGGGGGCAATAGTGCATGTAGCAGTTTATGGTTTGCCACGGGGCATTTAGATGGGGCATCTCCCCTCAGGATCATGTGGTTGGGCCAGTATCCAATGGTTGTCCTACACTCACAGGTGGATTCTCAGCATGTTCAAGGGTTCAATGCTTGGCCCCATTCATGATGCCTTCAGCCAACAGGTGAGCCAATGAGAAACCAGAAAGCGCGTGGAGGGGGGGTGTAAATGTTATTGTGACATTACTGATGGGAGGCTCTTGGTTTGTGCCACTTCTCTTCCCGTAGTTGTGCCCCCAGTTTGATAGGTCTGTTGTGCAGATGGAGACGCTACTGAGCAGCCTGCCAGGTAAGTGCCCCTTCAACCCAATGAGCCGGGCTCTTTACCCACATTCACACACAAATGCCCCAGGGAACCTTCTGAGCTCCTCTTGTAGTCTCTCTATTATCTGCCATGGCCCAGGGTGTCTCACAAGCTGTCTCCACAGTTACAGAACCAGTGGATTCGGTGGCTGCTCTGGAGCTGTCTCTGGTTTCTCCTCCACTCATTACTGAGCAAAACGTGGACCTTCTCGTGAGGGTAGGTGGCACGGCCTAGGGGCAGCTTGCCCGGAGGAATACAAAGAGTTAACATCTTATTCATATTTTAGGGGCAATTTGTTGGTCTCTCCCAGCGCTGGGACGTTCCTTACTCCCCGGTAGAGATGGACCTCCCAGATGCCGAGTCCAGAATGCTGGTTCTTGCCGTGTCCCAGTTCTCCGCTAACTCCGCCTCCTACGTGCACTACAAATCGGGGGCTCTCAGGGCCAATATCACCGATGACATGGTAAGAAGGGGGGGACACGGACCGGCCTAATGTACGGGTGTTCCTGGCACAACTGCCCAGGGCTGGGGTAAATGTACTGAAGGCTTAGGAAGGGAACTGCCCTTTGTTTCAAGGCAAAGTTAGACTTCTGTAGAGAATTTATGGGTCTGAATTGAGTAGATCAGTCAAACTGTGCCCTGGGGCCTGGGTGGCACTGCCCATCCCTTTCCTGCTTATTCCGCATGGGGATGCCACACAGTGCCAGGGCCAGAAGGCACCGCCGGAGAACGGACCCACGAGGAGGAGTTTGGGTCAGAACCTTTTGATTAATAATACCAAAGTCTTACCTGATGGCCACAAACTGTAAAAGCTTCTCTCAGGGAGGGTAAGTACAAGGGCAAGTGGGTGATAAAGATAGTCCCCCCCCCAAACCAAGACAGAAGGGGGCATTTACCAGACCTGCGGCAATTTAACCAGAGTGTGCCAAGGAGAAAAACATGGCGGCTTTGTGCCCTACCTTCCCCTTTGTATCACGTGACCAGTGATATTCTCAGACAATTTGAAATTGGTCTTCAAAATAGTTACTGAGAAAAACGTTTGTTAGATGGTTGGGGTGGGATTATTATTGGGGTACAATCAATAGTTACTGAGAATAATGTCTGTTAGATGGTTGGGGTGGGATTATTAATTGGGTACCATCAATAGTTACTGAGAATAACGTCTGTTAGATGGTTGGGTGGGATTAATTATTGGGGTCCACCTAGTTTTATCTGAGAATAACATCTGTTTAGATTGGTGGGGTGGGATTATTATTAGGGTACAAATTCAATAGTTACTGAGAATAATGTCTGTTAGATGGTTTGGGGTGGGATTATTATTGGGTACCATCATAGTTACTTGAGAATAACGTTCTGTTTAGGATGGTTGGGGGTGGGATTAATTATTGGGGTATGCCAATCCAATAGTTACTGAGAATAACGTGTGTTAGATGGTTGGGGTGGATTATTATTGGGGTTCCATCAATAGTTACTGAGCTAACGTGTGGTTAGATGGTTGGGGTGGGATTATTATTGGGGTACCATCAATAGTTACTGAGAATAACGTCTGTTAGATGGTTGGGGTGGGATTATTATTGGGGTACCATCAATAGTTACTGAGAATACGTCTGTTAGAATGGTTGGGGTGGGATTATTATTGGGTTCCATCAATAGTTAACTGAGATAACGTCTGTTAGATGGTTGGGGTGGGATTATTATTGGGGTAACCATCCATAGTTACTGAGAATAAACGTCTGTAGATGGTTGGGGTGGGATTATTATGGGGTACCAATCAAATAGTTACTGAGGAAATAAGTCTGTAGATGGTTTAGGGTGGATTATTATTGGGGTACCATCAATAGTTAATAGTTAGAATAACGTCTGTTTAGATGGTTGGGGTGGGATTATTATTGGGGTACCATCATAGTTATGAGAATAACGTCTGTTAGATGGTTTTGGGGGTGGGATTTATTATTGGGGTAACCCATCAATAGTTAACTTGAGAATAACGTCTGTTAGATGGTGGGGTGGGATTATTATTGTACGCATTCAATAGTTTTACTGAGAATACGTCTGTTAGATGGTGGGGGTGGGATTATTATTGGGGTACCCATCCAATAGTTACTGAGAATAACGTCTGTTAGATGGTTAGGGTGGGATTAATTATTGGGTTTCCACTCAATATTAATGAGAATCAACGTGTGTTTAGATTTGGTTGGGGTGGGATTATTATTGGGGTACCATCAATAGTTACTGAGAATAACGTCTGTTAGATGGTTGGGGTGGGATTATTATTGGGGTTCCATCGATAGTTACTGAGAATAACGTGTGTTAGATGGTTGGGGTGGGATTATTATTGGGGTACCATCAATAGTTATAGAGAATAACGTGTGTTAGATGGTTGGGGTGGGATTATTATTGGGGTACCATCAATAGTTATAGAGAATAACGTCTGTTAGATGGTTGGGGTGGGATTATTATTGGGGTACCATCAATAGTTACTGAGAATAACGTTTGTTAGATGGTTAGGGTGGGATTATTATTGGGGTACCATCAATAGTTACTGAGAATAACGTGTGTTAGATGGTTGGGGTGGGTTTATTATTGGGGTACCATCAATAGTTACTGAGAATAACGTCTGTTAGATGGTTGGGGTGGGATTTTGATTGGGGTTCCATCATATAGTTATAGAGAAATAACGTCTGGTTAGATGGTTAGGGTGGGATTATAGTTGGGGTACCATGCAATAGTTATAGAGAAATAACGTGTGTTAGATGGTTGGGGTGGGATTATTATTGGGGTACCATCAATAGTTACTGAGAATAACGTGTGTTAGATGGTTGGGGTGGGATTATTATTGGGGTTCCATCAATAGTTACTGAGAATAACGTCTGTTAGATGGTTGGGGTGGGATTATTATTGGGGTACCATCAATAGTTATAGAGAATAACGTGTGTTAGATGGTTGGGGTGGGATTATTATTGGGGTACCATCAATAGTTATAGAGAATAAAGTGTGTTAGATGGTTGGGGTGGGATTATTATTGGGGTACCATCATAGTTATAGAGAATAACGTCTGTTAGATGGTTGGGGTGGGATTATTTATTGGGGTACATCAATAGTTACTGGAGAATAACGTCTGTTGATGGTTGGGTTGGGATTATTATTGGGGGTCACCATCAATAGTTACTGGGAGATAAGTTGTTAGATGGTTGGGGTGGGAATTTATTTATTGGTAACCAATCAATAGTTACTGAGAAATAACGGTTGTGTTTTAGATGGTTGGGGTGGGATTATTATTGGGGTACCATCAATAGTTACTGAGAATAACGTGTGTTAGATGGTTGGGGTGGGATTATTATTGGGGTACCATCAATAGTTACTGAGAATAACGTCTGTTAGATGGTTGGGGTGGGATTATTATTGGGGTACCATCAATAGTTACTGAGAATAACGTCTGTTAGATGGTTGGGGTGGGATTATTATTGGGGTACCATCAATAGTTACTGAGAATAACGTCTGTTAGATGGTTGGGGTGGGATTATTATTGGGGTACCATCAATAGTTACTGAGAATAACGTCTGTTAGATGGTTGGGGTGGGATTATTATTGGGGTACCATCAATAGTTACTGAGAATAACGTCTGTTAGATGGTTGGGGTGGGATTATTATTGGGGTTACCATCAATAGTTATAGAGAATAACGTCTGTTAGATGGTTAGGGTGGGATTATTATTGGGGTTCCATCAATAGTTATAGAGAATAACGTCTGCTAGATGGTTGGGGTGGGATTATTATTGGGGTACCATCAATAGTTACTGAGAATAACGTCTGTTAGATGGTTGGGGTGGGATTATTATTGGGGTACCATCAATAGTTATAGAGAATAACGTCTGCTAGATGGTTGGGGTGGGATTATTATTGGGGTACCATCAATAGTTGCTGTGCTGGGGGAAAGATGGGGTGCAGGGTGGATCTGCAGATAAGGACAAATATAAAACAACCATAAAATGGGAATAAAATTCTGTTTTTTTCAGATCCCCAAGGAATCTCCACTTCGGTTAAATACGAAAAGCTTTGCAGCCTTTGCCCCTGAGGTAGGTTTCCCTATTACCCCGGGGTAGATTAGGGCTCCCCTATTCCTGGCTGAACCCCTGGGTCAGGAGGTGCCAATATTTGGGAAACATACAGTTCTCAATGGCTGCTCTGCCCCCGGGTACCAAGGGATAGGGCAGATCTCGTGCCCAATGGCTACTGAGGGGCAATGCTTAGGGGCAGATATTAGTTAAACTGTCCCTATCTCCTGTAGCTCCCCAACCGGTTCCCGGGGTCCCCCCCTCTCCTCCTGCAACTTTCTGCTCCATCTCCCCCCGAAGTGACCTGCCAGACAGACCTACTGACCCTCGGAGCCTCGCTGGATATACAGCTGTCTGCTTTGTACCCCGAGAGCCCACCTGCCCCGGCCTTTCAGCTCCAGGCAGTGAGTAATGCCCCGGGGGATCCATTGTGCAGAGCTGAGTGGGGATCCATTGTGCAGAGCTGAGTGGGGATCCATTGTGCAGAGCTGAGTGGGGATCTATTGTGCAGAGCTGAGTGGGGATCCATTGTGCAGAGCTGAGTGGGGATCCATTGTGCAGAGCTGAGTGGGGATCCATTGTGCAGAGCTGAATGGGGATCCATTGTGCAGAGCTGAGTGGGGATCCACTGTGCAGAGCTGAGTGGGGATCCATTGTGCAGAGCTGAGTGGGGATCCATTGTGCAGAGCTGAGTGTGGATCCACTGTGCAGAGCTGAGTGGGGATCCATTGTGCAGAGCTGAATGGGGAAGCTGAATGGGGATCCATTGTGCCAGAGCTGAGTGGGATCCACTGTGCAGAGCTGAGTGGGGATCCACTGTGCAGAGCTGAGTGGGGATCCATTGTGCAGAACTGAGTGGGGATCCATTGTGCAGAACTGAGTGGGATCCATTGTGCAGAGCTGGGTGGGGATCCATTGTGCAGAGCTGAATGGGGAATCCATTGTGCAGAGCTGAGTGGGGATCCACTGTGCAGAGCTGAGTGGGGAATGCCATTGTGCAGAACTGAGTGGGTTGATCCATTGTGCAGAGCTGGTGGGGATCCATTGTGCAGAGCTTGAGGGGGGGATTCCACTGTGCAGAGCTGAGTGGGATCCATTTGTTGCAGTAGCTGAGTGGGGATCCATTGTGCAGAGCTGGGTGGGGATCCATTGTGCAGAGCTGAATGGGGATCCATTGTGCAGAGCTGAGTGGGGATCCACTGTGCAGAGCTGAGTTGGGATCCATTGTGCAGAACTGAGCGGGAAAGCTGAATGGGGATCCATTGTGCAGAGCTGAGTGGGGATCCATTGTGCAGAGCTGGGTGGGGATCCATTGTGCAGAGCTGAGTGGGGATCCATTGTGCAGAGCTGGGTGGGGATCCATTGTGCAGAGCTGAATGGGGATCCACTGTGCAGAGCTGAGTGGGGATCCATTGTGCAGAGCTGAGTGGGGATCCATTGTGCAGAGCTGGGTGGGGATCCATTGTGCAGAGCTGAGTGGGGATCCACTGTGCAGAGCTGAGTGGGGATCCATTGTGCAGAGCTGAGTGGGGATCCATTGTGCAGAGCTGAGTGGGGATCCACTGTGTGCAGAGAGCTGAGTTGGGATCCATTGTGCAGAACTGAGCGGGGAAGCTGAATGGGGATCCATTGTGCAGAGCTGAGTGTGGATCCACTGTGCAGAGCTGAGTGGGGATCCATTGTGCAGAGCTGAATGGGGAAGCTGAATGGGGATCCATTGTGCAGAGCTGAGTGGGGATCCACTGTGCAGAGCTGAGTGGGGATCCACTGTGCAGAGCTGAGTGGGGATCCATTGTGCAGAGCTGAATGGGGAAGCTGAATGGGGATCCATTGTGCAGAGCTGAGTGGGGAAGCTGAGTGGGGATCCATTGTGCAGAGCTGAGTGGGGATCCATTGTGCAGAGCTGAATTGGGAAGCTGAATGGGGATCCATTGTGCAGAGCTGAGTGGGAAGCTGAGTGGGGATCCATTGTGCAGAGCTGAGTGGGGATCCATTGTGCAGAGCTGGGTGGGGATCCATTGTGCAGAACTGAGTGGGGAAGCTGAGTGGGGATCCATTGTGCAGAGCTGAATGGGGATCCACTGTGCAGAGCTGAGTGGGGATCCACTGTGCAGAGCTGAGTGGGGATCCACTGTGCAGAACTGAGTGGGGATCCATTGTGCAGAGCTGAGTGGGGATCCACTGTGCAGAACTGAGGGGGGATCCATTGTGCAGAACTGAGTGGGGATCCATTGTGCAGAGCTAAGGGGGAACCATTGTGCAGAGCTGAGGGGGGATCCATTGTGCAGAGCTGAGGGGGGATCCATTGTGCAGAGCTGAGGGGGGATCCATTGTGCAGAGCTGAGGGGGGATCCATTGTGCAGAGCTGAGTGGGGATCCATTGTGCAGAGCTGAGGGGGGATCCATTGTGCAGAGCTGAGGGGGGATCCCTACTCACCTCTTTGTGTTTGTAGGACTTTGAGACTGAGATAAATATTCTGCTGTCAGAAGAAGCTCTGGGGGCGACACTGGCCTTACAGAAGTAAGAGTTCCTGCCCCCCCATATGCAGATGTACCCCATGCCCCATGCCCCATACCATCAATGTCATCCAAATACCCCCCCCCCCCATTGCTCTATTCCTTCTCCCCCCGGCATTTGTCTACCTGCCCCCAAGACTTGATTCCACCTGTACCCACTGCAGCTGCACGGGGGCCTCACAGGCCAACAGGGGCCCATATACACCCCACTGCATGGTCCTATCTACCCCCACTGCATGGTCCTATCTACCCCCACTGCATGGTCCTATCTACCCCCACTGCATGGTCCTATCTACCCCCACTGCATGGTCCTATCTACCCCCACTGCATGGTCCTATCTACCCCCACTGCATGGTCCTATCTACCCCCACTGCATGGTCCTATCTGCCCCCACTGCATGGTCCTATCTGCCCCCACTGCATGGTCCTATCTACCCACTGCATGGTCCTATCTACCCCCACTGCATGGTCCTATCTACCCCCACTGCATGGTCCTATCTACTCCCACTGCATGGTCCTATCTGCCCCCACTGCATGGTCCTATCTACCCCCACTGCATGGTCCTATCTACCCCCACTGCATGGTCCTATCTACTTCCACTGCATGGTCCTATGTGCCCCCACTGCATGGTCCTTCTTACCCCCACTGCATGGTCCTATCTGCCCCACTGCATGGTCCTATCTACCCCCACTCCATGGTTCTATCTGCCCCCACTCCATGGTTCTACCTATCTGCCCCCACTCCATGGTTCTATCTGCCCCCACTCCATGGTTCTATCTACCCCCACTGCATGGTCCTATCTACCCCCACTCCATGGTTCTACCTATCTACCCCCACTCCATGGTTCTACTATCTACCCCCACTCCATGGTTCTATCTATCTACCCAACTCCATGGTTCTACCTATCTACCCCCACTCCATGGTTCTACCTATCTACCCCCACTCCATGGTTCTACCTATCTACCCCCACTCCATGGTTTACGCTATCTCTCCCACTCCATGGTTCTACCTATCTACCCCCACTCCATGGTTCTATCTATCTACCCCAACTCCATGGTTCTACTATCTACCCCCACTCCATGGTTCTACCTATCTACCCCACTCCATGGTTCTACTATCTACCCCCACTCCATGGTTCTACCTATCTACCCCCACTCCATGGTTCTATCTATCTACCCCCACTCCATGGTTTCTATCTATCTACCCCCTCCATGGTTCTACCTATCTACCCCCACTCCATGGTTCTATCTATCTACCCCCACTCCATGGTTCTACTATCTGCCCCCACTCCATGGTTCTATCTACCCCCACTGCATGGTCCTATCTACCCCACTCCATGGTTTATCCTATCTACCCCCACTCCATGGTTCTATCTATCTACCCCCACTCCATGGTTCTATCTATCTACCCCCACTCCATGGTTCTACCTATCTACCCCCAATCCATGGTTCTATCTATCTACCCACACTCCATGGTTCTACCTATCTACCCCCACTCCATGGTCCTATCTACCCCCACTCCATGGTTCTATCTACCCCCACTGCATGGTCCTATCTACCCCCACTCCATGGTTCTATCTATCTACCCCCACTCCATGGTTCTATCTATCTACCCCACTCCATGGTTCTATCTATCTACCCCACTCCATGGTTATTATCTACCCCCACTCCATGGTTCTATCTATCTACCCACTCCATGTCCTATCTATCTATCCCCCACTGCATGGTCCTATCTACCACCCACTCAATGGTTCTACCTATCTACCCCCACTCCATGGTTCTACTTATCTACCCCACTCCATGGTTCTATCTATCTACCCCCACTCCATGGTCCTATCTATCTACCCCCACTGCATGGTCCTATCTACCCCCACTCCATGGTTCTATCTATCTATCTACCCCCACTCCATGGTTCTACCTATCTACCCCCACTCCATGGTTCTATCTATCTACCCCCACTCCATGGTTCTACCTATCTACCCCCACTCCATGGTTCTATCTATCTACCCCCACTCCATGGTTCTATCTATCTACCCCCACTCCATGGTTCTATCTATCTACCCCCACTGCATGGTCCTATCTACCCCCACTCCATGGTTCTATCTATCTACCCCCACTCCATGGGTTCTACCTATCTACCCCCACTCCATGGTTCTACCTATCTAACCCCCACTCCATGGTTTCTACCTGATTATCTACCCCCCACTCCATGGTTCTTACCTACCCCCACTCCATGGTTCTACCTATCTACCCCCACTCCATGGTTCTTACCTATTTTCTACCCCCACTCCATGGTTCTATCTATATACCCCCTCCATGGTTCTATCTATCTCCCACTGCAGGTCCTATCTACCCCCACTCCATGGTTCTATCTATCTACCCACTCCATGGTTCTATCTATCTACCCCCACTGCATGGTCCTATCTACCCCCACTCCATGGTTCTATCTATCTACCCTCCATGGTTCTACCTATCTACCCCACTCCATGGTTCTATCTATCTACCCCCACTCCATGGTTCTATCTATCTACCCCCACTCCATGGTTCTACCTATCTACCCCCACTCCATGTTCTACCTATCTACGCCCCACTCCATGGTTCTATCTATCTACCCCCACTCCATGGTTCTACCTATCTACCCCCACTCCATGGTTCTATCTACCCCACTGCATGGTCCTCCTCTACCCCCA